>NW_027489041.1:0-137966 GCF_050948215.1 Halictus rubicundus | reverse complement strand
ATAGAGGATAGGATAGAGGATAGGATAGGATACAGGATAGGATAGGATAGAGGACAGGATGGGATAGAGGATAGGATAGGATAGAGGATAGGATAGGATAGAGGATAGGATAGGATAGAGGATAGGATAGGATAGAGGATAGGATAGGATAGAGGATAGGATAGGATAGAGGATAGGATAGGATAGAGGATAGGATAGGATAGAGGATAGGATAGGATAGAG
This sequence comes from Halictus rubicundus, assembly GCF_050948215.1. Taxonomy (NCBI): domain Eukaryota; kingdom Metazoa; phylum Arthropoda; class Insecta; order Hymenoptera; family Halictidae; genus Halictus; species Halictus rubicundus. Next base: position 137,744 of record NW_027489041.1, on the reverse strand, counting down.
GATAGAGGATAGAGGATAGGATAGGATAGAGGAGAGGATAGGATAGAGGATAGGATAGGATAGGATAGGATAGAGGATAGGATAGGATAGAGGATAGGATAGGATAGAGGATATAATAGGATTGAGGAAAGGATAGGATGGAGGATAGGATAGGATAGAGGATAGGATAGGAAAGAGGATAGGATAGGATAGAGGGTAGGATAGGATAGAAGATAGGATAGGATAGAGGATAGGATAGGATAGAGGAAAGGATAGGAAAGAGGGTAGGATAGGATAGAGGATAGGATAGGATAGAGGATAGGATAGGATAGAGGATAGGATAGGATGGGATAGAGGATAGGATAGGATAGAGGTTATATAATAGGATTGAGGAAAGGATAGGATAGAGGATAGGATAGGATAGAGGATAGGATAGGATAGAGGATAGGATAGGATAGAGGATAGGATAGGATAGAGGGTAGGATAGGATGGAGGATAGGGTAGGATAGAGGATAGGATAGGATAGAGGATAGAATAGGATAGAGGATAGGATAGGATAGAGGATAGGATAGGATAGAGGATATGATAGGATGGGATAGAGGATAGGATAGGAAGAGGTTATATAATAGGATTGAGGAAAGGATAGGATAGAGGATAGGATAGGATAGAGGATAGTATAGATAGAGGATAGGATAGGATAGAGGATAGGATAGGATAAAGGACTAGGATAGGATAGAGGGTAGGATAGGATAGAGGATACTATAGGTTAGAGGATAGGATAGGATAGAGGATAGGATAGGATAGAGGATAGGATAGAGGATTGGATAGAGGATAGGATAGAGGATAGGATAGAGGATAGGATAGGATAGAGGATAGGATAGGATAGGATAGAGGATAGGATAGGATAGAGGATAGGATAGGATAGAGGATAGGATAGGATAGAGGATAGGATAGGATAGAGGATAGGATAGGATAGAGGATAGGATAGAGGATAGGATAGGATAGAGGATTGGATAGGTAATTGGATAGGATAGAGTATAGGATAAGGTAGAGGATAGGATAGGATAGAGGATATAATAGGATAGAGGATAGGATAGGATAGAGGAAAGGATAGGAAAGAGGATAGGATAGGATAGAGGATAGGATGGGATAGAGGATAGGATAGGATAGAGGATAGAATAGGATAGAGGGTAGGATAGGATAGAGGATAGGATAGGATAGAGGATAGGATAGGATAGAGGATAGGATAGGATGGATAGAGGATAGGATAGAGGATAGGATAGGATAGAGGATAGGATGGGATAGAGGATAGGATAGGATAGAGATAGAATAGGATAGAGGTAGGATACGATAGAGGATAGGATAGGATAGAGGATAGGATAGGATAGAGGATAGGATAGGATGGGATAGAGGATAGGATAGGATAGAGGATATAATAGGATTGAGGAAAGGATAGGATAGAGGATAGGATAGGATAGAGTATACGATAGAGGATTGGATATGATAGAGGATAGGATTGAGGATACGATAGAGGATAGGATAGAGGATAGGATAAGATAGAGGATAGGGTAGGATAGAGGATATGATAGGATAGATGATCGGGTAGAGGATAGGATAGGAAAGAGGGTAGGATAGGATAGAGGATAGGATAGGATAGAGGATAGGATAGGATAGACGATCTGATAGAGGATAGGATAGGATAGACGATCTGATAGAGGATAGAATAGGATGGAGGATAGGATAGGATAGAGGATAGGAGAGGATAGAGGTTAGTATAGGATAGAGGATAGGATAGAATAGAGGATAGGATAGGATAAAGGATAGGATAGGATAGAGGATAGGATAGGATAGAGGATAGGATAGGATAGAGGATAGGATAGGATAGAGGATAGATAGGATCGAGGATAGGATAGGATAGAGGATTGGATATGATAGAGGATAGGATAGAGGATAGAATAGGATAGATGATATTATAGGATAGAGGATAGGATATGATAGAGTAAACGATATTATAGAGGATAGGATAGGGTAGAGGATAGGATAGAGGATAGGATAGGATAGAGGATAGGATAGGATAGAGGATAGGATATAATAGGGGATAGGATAGGATAGAGGATAGAATAGGATAGAGGATAGGATAGGATACGATAGAGGATAGTATAGATGATAGGATAGGTTAGAGGATCTGAGAGAGGATAGGATAGGATAGAGGATAGGATAGGATAGAGGATAGGATAGGATAGAGGATAGGATAGGATAGAGGATAGGATAGAGGATAGAATATGATAGAGGATAGGATTGAGGATACGATAGAGGATTGGATATGATAGAGGATAGGATAGAGGATAGAATAGGATAGATGATGATATTATAGGATAGAGGATAGGATATGATAGAGTAAACGATATTAAAGAGGATAGGATAGAGGATAGGATAGGATAGAGGATATGATAGAGGATAGAAGATAGGATAGGATAGAGGGTAGGATAGGATAGAGGATAGGATAGGATAGAGGATAGGATAGGAAAGAGGGTAGGATAGGATAGAGGAGGATAGGATAGAGGATAGGATAGGATAGAGGATAGGATAGGATAGAGTATACGATAGAGGATTTTATATGATAGAGGATAGGATTGAGGATACGATAGAGGATTGGATATGATAGAGGATAGGATAGAGGATAGAAAAGGATAGATGATATTATAGGATAGAGGATAGGATATGATAGAGTAAACGATATTAAAGAGGATAGGATAGAGGATAGGATAGGATAGAGGATAGGATAGAGGATAGAAGATAGGATAGGATAGAGGGTAGGATAGGATAGAGGATAGGATAGGATAGAGGATAGGATAGGAAAGAGGGTAGGATAGGATAGAGGATAGGATAGGATAGAGGATAGGATAGGATAGAGGATAGGATAGGATAGGATAGAGGATAGGATAGGATAGAGGATAGGATAGGATAGAGGATAGGATAGGATAGAGGATAGGATAGGGTAGAGGATAGGATTGGATAAAGGATAGGATAGAGGATAGGATAGGATAGAGGATAGGATAGTATAGAGGATAGGATAGGATAGAGGATAGAATAGGATAGAGGATAGGATAGGATAGAGGATAGGATAGGATAGAGGATAGGATAGGATGGGATAGAGGATAGGATAGGATAGAGGTTATATAATAGGATTGAGGAAAGGATAGGATAGAGGATAGGATAGGATAGAGGATAGTATAGGATAGAGGATAGGATAGGAAAAAGGATAGGATAGGATAGAGGATAGGATAGGATAGATGATAGGCTGGGTTAGAGGATAGGATAGGATAGAGGATAGGATAGGATAGAGGATAGGATATGATAGAGGATTGGATAGGATACTATACAGGATAGGATAGAGAATCGGATAGAGGATAGGATTGGATAGAGGATCGGATAGAGGATAGGATAGGATAGAGGATAGGATAGGATAGAGGATAGGATAGGATAGAGGATAGGATAGGATAGAGGATACGATAGGAAAGAGGGTAGGATAGGATAGAGGATAGGATAGGATAGGATAAAGGATAGAATAGCGGATAGGATAGGATAGAGGATAGGATAGGATAGAGGATAGGATAGGATAGAGGATAGGATAGGATAGAGGATAGGATAGGATAGAGGATAGGATAGGATAGAGGATAGGATAGGATAGAGGATAGGATAGGATAGAGGATAGGATAGGATAGAGGATAGGATAGGATAGAGGATAGGATAGGATAGAGGATAGGATAGGATAGAGGATAGGATAGGATAGAGGATAGGATAGGATAGAGGATAGGATAGGATAGAGGATAGGATAGGATAGAGGATAGGATAGGATAGAGGATAGGATAGGATAGAGGATAGGATAGGATAGGATAGAGGATAGGATAGGATAGAGGATAGGATAGGATAGAGGATAGGATAGGATAGAGGATAGGATAGGATAGAGGATAGGATAGGATAGAGGATAGGATAGGAAAGAGGGTAGGATAGGATACAGGATAGGATAGGATAGAGGATAGGATAGGATAGACGATCTGATAAACGATAGAATAGGACGGACGATAGGATAGGATAGAGGATAGGATAGGATAAAGGTTAGTATAGGATAGAGGATAGGATAGAATAGAGGATAGGATAGAGGATAGGATAGAGGATAGGATAGAGGATAGGATATGATACAGGATAGGATATGATAGAGTAAACGATATTAAAGAGGATAGGATAGAGGATAGGATAGAGGATAGAAGATAGGATAGGATAGAGGATAGGATAGGATAGAGGATAGGATAGGATAGAGGATAGGATAGGATAGAGGATAGGATAGGATAGAGGATAGGATAGGATAGAGGATAGGATAGGATAGAGGATAGGATAGGATAGAGGATAGGATAGGATAGAGGATAGGATAGAGGATAGGATAGGATAGAGGATAGGATAGGATAGAGGATAGGATAGGATAGGATAGAGGAGAGGATAGGATAGAGGATAGGATAGGATAGGATAGAGGATAGGATAGGATAGAGGATAGGATAGGATAGAGGATATAATAGGATTGAGGAAAGGATAGGATGGAGGATAGGATAGGATAGAGGATAGGATAGGAAAGAGGATAGGATAGGATAGAGGGTAGGATAGGATAGAGGATAGGATAGGATAGAGGATAGGATAGGATAGAGGATAGGATAGGAAAGAGGGTAGGATAGGATACAGGATAGGATAGGATAGAGGATAGGATAGGATAGACGATCGATAAACGATAGAATAGGACGGACGATAGGATAGGATAGAGGATAGGATAGGATAAAGGTTAGTATAGGATAGAGGATAGGATAGAATAGAGGATAGGATAGAGGATAGGATAGAGGATAGGATAGAGGATAGGATATGATACAGGATAGGATATGATAGAGTAAACGATATTAAAGAGGATAGGATAGAGGATAGGATAGAGGATAGAAGATAGGATAGGATAGAGGATAGGATAGGATAGAGGATAGGATAGGATAGAGGATATGATAGGATAGAGGATAGGATAGGATAGAGGATAGGATAGGATAGAGGATAGGATAGGATAGAGGATAGGATAGGATAGGATAGAGAGATAGGATAGGATAGAGGATAGATAGGATAGAGGATAGGATAGGATAGATGATAGGATAGGATAGAGGATTGGATATGATAGAGGATAGGATAGAGGATAGAATATGATAGAGGATAGGATTGAGGATACGATAGAGGATTGGATATGATAGAGGATAGGATAGAGGATAGAATAGGATAGATGATATTATAGGATAGAGGATAGGATATGATAGAGTAAACGATATTAAAGAGGATAGGATAGATAGCGATAGGATAGGATAGAGGATATGATAGAGGATAGAAGATAGGATAGGATAGAGGGTAGGATAGGATAGAGGATAGGATAGGATAGAGGATAGGATAGGAAAGAGGGTAGGATAGGATAGAGGATAGGATAGGATAGAGGATAGGATAGGATAGAGGATAGGATAGGATAGAGTATACGATAGAGGATTTTATATGATAGAGGATAGGATTGAGGATACGATAGAGGATTGGATATGATAGAGGATAGGATAGAGGATAGAAAAGGATAGATGAAATTATAGGATAGAGGATAGGATATGATAGAGTAAACGATATTAAAGAGGATAGGATAGAGGATAGGATAGGATAGAGGATAGGATAGAGGATAGAAGATAGGATAGGATAGAGGGTAGGATAGGATAGAGGATAGGATAGGATAGAGGATAGGATAGGAAAGAGGGTAGGATAGGATAGAGGATAGGATAGGATAGAGGATAGGATAGGATAGAGGATAGATAGGATAGGATAGAGGATAGGATAGGATACGAGGATAGGATAGGATAGAGGATAGGATTGGATAAAGGATAGGATAGAGGATAGGATAGGATAGAGGATAGGATAGTATAGAGGATAGGATGGGATAGAGGATAGAATAGGATAGAGGATAGGATAGGATAGAGGATAGGATAGGATAGAGGAGTAGGATAGGATGGGATAGAGGATAGGATAGGATAGAGGTTATATAATAGGATTGAGGAAAGGATAGGATAGAGGATAGGATAGGATAGAGGATAGTATAGGATAGAGGATAGGATAGGAAAGAGGATAGGATAGGATAGAGGATAGGATAGGATAGATGATAGGCTGGGTTCGAGGATAGGATAGGATAGAGGATAGGATAGGATAGAGGATAGTATATGATAGAGGATTGGATAGGATACTATACAGGATAGGATAGAGAATCGGATAGAGGATAGGATAGGATAGAGATCGGATAGAGGATAGGATAGGATAGAGGATAGGATAGGATAGAGGATAGGATAGGATGGGATAGAGGATAGGATAGGATAGAGGTTATATAATAGGATTGAGGAAAGGATAGGATAGAGGATAGGATAGGATAGATGATAGGCTGGTTAGAGGATAGGATAGGATAGAGGATAGGATAGGATAGAGGATAGGATATGATAGAGGATTGGATAGGATATACTATACAGGATAGGATAGAGAATCGGATAGAGGATAGGATAGGATAGAGGATCGGATAGAGGATAGGATAGGATAGAGGATAGGATAGGATAGAGGATAGGATAGGATAGAGGATAGGATAGGATAGAGGATAGGATAGGATAGAGGATAGGATAGGATAGAGGATAGGATAGGATAGAGGATAGGATAGGATAGAGGATAGGATAGGATAGAGGATAGGATAGGATAGAGGATAGGATAGGATAGAGGATAGGATAGGATAGAGGATAGGATAGGATAGAGGATAGGATAGGATAGAGGATAGGATAGGATAGAGGATAGGATAGGATAGGATAGAGGATAGGATAGGATAGAGGATAGGATAGGATAGAGGATAGGATAGGATAGAGGATAGGATAGGATAGAGGATAGGATAGGATAGAGGATAGGATAGGATAGAGGATAGGATAGGATAGAGGATAGGATAGGATAGAGGATAGGATAGGATAGAGGATAGGATAGAGGATAGGATAGGATAGAGGATAGGATAGGATAGAGGATAGGATAGGATAGAGGATAGGATAGGATAGGATAGAGGAGAGGATAGGATAGAGGATAGGATAGGATAGGATAGAGGATAGGATAGGATAGAGGATAGGATAGGATAGAGGATATAATAGGATTGAGGAAAGGATAGGATGGAGGATAGGATAGGATAGAGGATAGGATAGGAAAGAGGATAGGATAGGATAGAGGGTAGGATAGGATAGAGGATAGGATAGGATAGAGGATAGGATAGGATAGAGGATAGGATAGAATAGAGGATAGGATAGAGGATAGGATAGAGGATAGGATAGAGGATAGGATAGGATACAGGATAGGATATGATAGAGTAAACGATATTAAAGAGGATAGGATAGAGGATAGGATAGAGGATAGAAGATAGGATAGGATAGAGGATAGGATAGGATAGAGGATAGGATAGGATAGAGGATAGGATAGAGGATAGGATAGGATAGAGGATAGGATAGGATAGAGGATTGGATAGGTAATTGGATAGGATAGAGTATAGTATAAGGTAGAGGATAGGATAGGATAGAGGATATAATAGGATAGAGGATAGGATAGGATAGAGGATAGGATAGGAAAGAGGATAGGATAGGATAGAGTATACGATAGAGGATTTTATATGATAGAGGATAGGATTGAGGATACGATAGAGGATTGGATATGATAGAGGATAGGATAGAGGATAGAATAGGATAGATGATATTATAGGATAGAGGATAGGATATGATAGAGTAAACGATATTATAGAGGATAGGATAGGGTAGAGGATAGGATAGAGGATAGGATAGGATAGAGGATGGGATAGGATAGAGGATAGGATAGGAAAGAGGGTAGGATAGGATAGAGGATAGGATAGGATAGAGGATAGGATATAATAGAGGATAGGATAGGATAGAGGATAGGATAGGATAGAGGATAGGATAGGATACGATAGAGGATAGTATAGATGATAGGATAGGTTAGAGGATCTGATAGAGGATAGGATAGGATAGAGGATAGGATAGGATAGAGTATACGATAGAGGATTGGATATGATAGAGGATAGGATTGAGGATACGATAGAGGATTGGATATGATAGAGGATAGGATAGAGGATAGAATAGGATAGATGATATTATAGGATAGAGGATAGGATATGATAGAGTAAACGATATTAAAGAGGATAGGATAGAGGATAGGATAGGATAGAGGATAGGATAGAGGATAGAAGATAGGATAGGATAGAGGGTAGGATAGGATAGAGGATAGGATAGGATAGAGGATAGGATAGAGGATAGAATATGATAGAGGATAGGATTGAGGATACGATAGAGGATTGGATATGATAGAGGATAGGATAGAGGATAGAATAGGATAGATGATATTATAGGATAGAGGATAGGATATGATAGAGTAAACGATATTAAAGAGGATAGGATAGAGGATAGGATAGGATAGAGGATATGATAGAGGATAGAAGATAGGATAGGATAGAGGGTAGGATAGGATAGAGGATAGGATAGGATAGAGGATAGGATAGGAAAGAGGGTAGGATAGGATAGAGGATAGAGTATAGGATAGGATAGAGGATAGGATAGGATAGAGGAGGGGATAGGATAGAGGATAGGATGGGATAGAGGATAGGACAGGATAGAGGATAGGATAGGATAGAGGATAAGATGGGATAGAGGATAGGATGGGATAGAGGATAGGATAGGATAGGATAGAGGATAGGATAGGATAGAGGATAGGATATAATAGAGGATAGGATAGAATAGAGGATAGGATAGGATAGAAGATAGGATAGGATAGAGGATAGGATAGGATAGAGGATAGGATAGGATAGAGGATAGGATAGCATAGAGGATTGGATATGACAGAGGATAGGATAGAGGATAGAATATGATAGAGGATAGGATTGAGTATACGATAGAGGATTGGATATGATAGAGGATAGGATAGAGGATAGAATAGGATAGATGATATTATAGGATAGAGGATAGGATATGATAGAGTAAACGATATTAAAGAGGATAGGATAGAGGATAGGATAGGATAGAGGATATGATAGAGGATAGAAGATAGGATAGGATAGAGGGTAGGATAGGATAGAGGATAGGATAGGATAGAGGATAGGATAGGAAAGAGGGTAGGATAGGATAGAGGATAGGATAGGATAGAGGATAGGATAGGATAGAGGATAGGATAGGATAGAGTATACGATAGAGGATTTTATATGATAGAGGATAGGATTGAGGATACGATAGAGGATTGGATATGATAGAGGATAGGATAGAGGATAGAATAGGATAGATGATATTATAGGATAGAGGATAGGATATGATAGAGTAAACGATATTAAAGAGGATAGGATAGAGGATAGGATAGGATAGAGGATAGGATAGAGGATAGAAGATAGGATAGGATAGAGGGTAGGATAGGATAGAGGATAGGATAGGATAGAGGATAGGATAGGAAAGAGGGTTGGATAGGATAGAGGATAGGATAGGATAGAGGATAGGATAGGATAGAGGATAGGATAGGATAGGATAGAGGATAGGATAGGATAGAGGATAGGATAGGATAGAGGATAGGATAGGATAGAGGATAGGATTGGATAAAGGATAGGATAGAGGATAGGATAGGATAGAGGATAGGATAGTATAGAGGATAGAGGATAGGATAGGATAGAGGATAGGATAGGATACAGGATAGGATAGGATAGAGGATAGGATAGGATAGAGGATAGGATAGGATAGAGGATAGGATAGGATAGAGGATAGGATAGGATAGAGGATAGGTTAGGATAGAGGATAGGATGGGATACAGGATAGGATGGGATCGAGGATAGGATAGGATAGAGGATAGGATAGGATAGAGGATAGGATATAATAGAGGATAGGATAGGATAGAGGATCGGATAGAGGATAGGATAGGATAGAGGATAGGATAGGATAGAGGATCGGATAGAGGATAGGATAGTGGATAGAGTATAGGATAGGATAGAGGATAGGATAGGATAGAGGAGGGGATAGGATAGAGGATAGGATAGGATAGAGGATAGGATAGGATAGAGGATAGGATAGGATAGAGGATAAGATGGGATAGAGGATAGGATGGGATAGAGGATAGGATAGGATAGAGGATAGGATAGGATACGATAGAGGATAGTATAGATGATAGGATAGGTTAGAGGATCTGATAGAGGATAGGATAGGATAGAGGATAGGATAGGATAGAGGATAGGATAGGATAGGATACAGGATAGGATAGGATAGAGGATAGGATAGGATAGAGGATAGGATAGGATAGAGGATTGGATATGATAGAGGATAGGATAAAGGATAGAATAGGATAGATGATATTATAGGATAGAGGATAGGATATGATAGAGTAAACGATATTATAGAGGATAGGATAGAGGATAGGATAGGATCGAGGATAGGATAGAGGATAGGATAGGATAGGGGATAGGATAGGATAGAGGATCGGATAGAGGATAGGATAGGATAGAGGATAGGATAGGATACGATAGAGGATAGTATAGATGATAGGATAGGTTAGAGGATCTGATAGAGGATAGGATAGGATAGAGGATAGGATAGGATAGGATAGAGGATAGGATAGGATAGAGGATAGGATAGGATAGAGGATAGAGGATAGAGGATAGGATAGGATAGAGGATAGGATAGGATAGAGGATAGGATAGGATAGAGGATAGGATAGGATAGAGGATAGGTTAGGATAGAGGATAGGTTAGCATAGAGGATAGGATGGGATAGAGGATAGGATGGGATCGAGGATAGGATAGGATAGAGGATAGGATAGGATAGAGGATAGGATAGGATAGAGGATAGGATAGGATAGAGGATAGGATATAATAGAGGATAGGATAGGATAGAGGTTCGGATAGAGGATAGGATAGGATAGAGGATAGGATAGGATAGAGGATCGGATAGAGGATAGGATAGGATAGAGGATAGGATAGGATAGAGGATAGGATAGGAAAGAGGGTAGGATAGGATAGAGGAGAGGATAGGATAGAGGATAGGATAGGATAGAGGATAGGATAGGATAGAGGATAGGATAGAGGATAGAATAGGATAGAGGATAGGATGGGATAGAGGATTGGATATGATAGAGGATAGGATAGAGGATAGAATAGGATAGATGATATTATAGGATAGAGGATAGGATATGATAGAGTAAACGATATTATAGAGGATAGGATAGAGGATAGGATAGGATCGAGGATAGGATAGGATAGAGGATTGGATATGACAGAGGATAGGATAGAGGATAGAATAGGATAGATGATATTATAGGATAGAGGATAGGATATGATAGAGTAAACGATATTATAGAGGATAGGATAGGGTAGAGGATAGGATAGAGGATAGGATAGGATAGAGGATAGGATAGGATAGAGGATAGGATAGGAAAGAGGGTAGGATAGGATAGAGGATAGGATAGGATAGAGGATAGGATATAATAGAGGATAGGATAGGATAGAGGATATAATAGGATTGAGGAAAGGATAGGATAGAGGATAGGATAGGATAGAGGATAGGATAGGATAGAGGATAGGATAGGATAGAGTATACGATAGAGGATTGGATATGATAGAGGATAGGATTGAGGATACGATAGAGGATTGGATATGATAGAGGATAGGATAGAGGATAGAATAGGATAGATGATATTATAGGATAGAGGATAGAATAGGATAGATGATATTATAGGATAGAGGATAGGATATGATAGAGTAAACGATATTAAAGAGGATAGGATAGAGGATAGGATAGAGGATAGGATAGGATAGAGGATAGGATAGGATAGAGGATAGGATAGAGGATAGAGGATAGGATGGGATAGAGGCTAGGATACGATAGAGGATAGGATAGGATAGAGGATAGGATAGGATAGAGGATAGGATATAATAGAGGATAGGATAGGATAGAGGATAGGATAGGATAGAGGATAGGATAGGATACGATAGAGGATAGTATAGATGATAGGATAGGTTAGAGGATCTGATAGAGGATAGGATAGGATAGGATAGAGGATAGGATAGGATAGAGGATTGGATATGATAGAGGATAGGATAGAGGATAGAATAGGATAGATGATATTATAGGATAGAGGATAGGATATGATAGAGTAAACGATATTATAGAGGATAGGATAGAGGACAGGATAGGATCGAGGATAGGATAGAGGATAGGATAGGATAGAGGATAGGATAGGATAGAGGATAGGATAGGATAGAGGATAGGATAGGATAGAGGATAGGATAGGATAGGGGATAGGATAGGATAGAGGATAGGATAGGATCGAGGATAGGATAGGATAGAGGATTGGATATGATAGAGGATAGGATAGAGGATAGAATAGGATAGATGATATTATAGGATAGAGGATAGGATATGATAGAGTAAACGATATTATAGAGGATAGGATAGGGTAGAGGATAGGATAGAGGATAGGATAGGATAGAGGATAGGATAGGATAGAGGATAGGATATAATAGGGGATAGGATAGGATAGAGGATAGGATAGGATAGAGGATAGGATAGGATACGATAGAGGATAGTATAGATGATAGGATAGGTTAGAGGATCTGAGAGAGGATAGGATAGGATAGAGGATAGGATAGGATAGAGGATAGGATAGGATAGAGGATAGGATAGGATAGAGGATAGGATAGGATAGAGGATAGGATAGGATAGGATAGAGGATAGGATAGGATAGAGGATAGGATAGGATAGAGGATAGGATAGGATAGATGATAGGATAGGATAGAGGATTGGATATGATAGAGGATAGGATAGAGGATAGAATATGATAGAGGATAGGATTGAGGATACGATAGAGGATTGGATATGATAGAGGATAGGATAGAGGATATGATAGAGGATAGAAGATAGGATAGGATAGAGGGTAGGATAGGATAGAGGATAGGATAGGATAGAGGATAGGATAGGAAAGAGGGTAGGATAGGATAGAGGATAGGATAGGATAGAGGATAGGATAGGATAGAGGATAGGATAGGATAGAGTATACGATAGAGGATTTTATATGATAGAGGATAGGATTGAGGATACGATAGAGGATTGGATATGATAGAGGATAGGATAGAGGATAGAAAAGGATAGATGATATTATAGGATAGAGGATAGGATATGATAGAGTAAACGATATTAAAGAGGATAGGATAGAGGATAGGATAGGATAGAGGATAGGATAGAGGATAGAAGATAGGATAGGATAGAGGGTAGGATAGGATAGAGGATAGGATAGGATAGAGGATAGGATAGGAAAGAGGGTAGGATAGGATAGAGGATAGGATAGGATAGAGGATAGGATAGGATAGAGGATAGGATAGGATAGGATAGAGGATAGGATAGGATAGAGGATAGGATAGGATAGAGGATAGGATAGGATAGAGAATAGGATAGGATAGAGGATAGGATAGGATAGAGGATAGGATTGGATAAAGGATAGGATAGAGGATAGGATAGGATAGAGGATAGGATAGTATAGAGGATAGGATAGGATAGAGGATAGAATAGGATAGAGGATAGGATAGGATAGAGGATAGGATAGGATAGAGGATAGGATAGGATGGGATAGAGGATAGGATAGGATAGAGGTTATATAATAGGATTGAGGAAAGGATAGGATAGAGGATAGGATAGGATAGAGGATAGTATAGGATAGAGGATAGGATAGGAAAGAGGATAGGATAGGATAGAGGATAGGATAGGATAGATGATAGGCTGGGTTAGAGGATTGGATAGGATACTATACAGGATAGGATAGAGAATCGGATAGAGGATAGGATAGGATAGAGGATCGGATAGAGGATAGGATAGGATAGAGGATAGGATAGGATAGAGGATAGGATAGGATAGAGGATACGATAGGAAAGAGGGTAGGATAGGATAGAGGATAGGATAGGATAGGATAAAGGATAGAATAGCGGATAGGATAGGATAGAGGATAGGATAGGATAGAGGATAGGATAGGATAGAGGATAGGATAGGATAGAGGATAGGATTGGATAGAGGATAGGATAGAGGATAGGATAGAGGATAGGATAGATGATAGGATAGGATAGAGGAGAGGATAGGATAGAGGATAGGATAGGATAGAGGATAGGATAGGATAGAGGATAGGATAGGATAGAGGATAGGATAGGATAGAGGGTAGGATAGGATAGAGGATAGGATAGGATAGGATAGAGGATAGGATAGGATAGAGGATAGGATAGGATAGAGGATAGGATAGGATAGAGGATAGGATAGGATAGAGGATAGGATAGGATAGAGGATAGGATAGGATAGAGGATAGGATAGGATAGAGGATAGGATAGGATAGAGGATAGGATAGGATAGAGGATAGGATAGGATAGAGGATAGGATAGAGGATAGGATAGGATAGAGGATAGGATAGGATAGAGGATAGGATAGGATAGAGGATAGGATAGGATAGAGGATAGGATAGAGGATAGGATAGGATAGAGGATAGGATAGGATAGAGGATAGGATAGGATAGAGGATAGGATAGGATAGAGGATATAATAGGATTGAGGAAAGGATAGGATGGAGGATAGGATAGGATAGAGGATAGGATAGGAAAGAGGATAGGATAGGATAGAGGGTAGGATAGGATAGAGGATAGGATAGGATAGAGGATAGGATAGGATAGAGGATAGGATAGGAAAGAGGGTAGGATAGGATACAGGATAGGATAGGATAGAGGATAGGATAGGATAGACGATCTGATAAACGATAGAATAGGACGGACGATAGGATAGGATAGAGGATAGGATAGGATAAAGGTTAGTATAGGATAGAGGATAGGATAGAATAGAGGATAGGATAGAGGATAGGATAGAGGATAGGATAGAGGATAGGATAGGATACAGGATAGGATATGATAGAGTAAACGATATTAAAGAGGATAGGATAGAGGATAGGATAGAGGATAGAAGATAGGATAGGATAGAGGATAGGATAGGATAGAGGATAGGATAGGATAAAGGATAGGATAGGATAGAGGATAGGATAGGATAGAGGATAGGATAGGGTAGAGGATAGGATAGGATAGAGGATAGGATAGGAAAGAGGGTAGGATAGGATAGAGGATAGGATAGGATAGAGGATAGGATATAATAGAGGATAGGATAGGATAGAGGATATAATAGGATTGAGGAAAGGATAGGATAGAGGATAGGATAGGATAGAGGATAGGATAGGATAGAGGATAGGATAGGATAGAGTATACGATAGAGGATTGGATATGATAGAGGATAGGATTGAGGATACGATAGAGGATTGGATATGATAGAGGATAGGATAGAGGATAGAATAGGATAGATGATATTATAGGATAGAGGATAGGATATGATAGAGTAAACGATATTAAAGAGGATAGGATAGAGGATAGGATAGAGGATAGGATAGGATAGAGGATAGGATAGGATGGGATAGAGGATAGGATAGGATAGAGGTTATATAATAGGATTGAGGAAAGGATAGGATAGAGGATAGGATAGGATAGAGGATAGTATAGGATAGAGGATAGGATAGGAAAGAGGATAGGATAGGATAGAGGATAGGATAGGATAGATGATAGGCTGGGTTAGAGGATAGGATAGGATAGAGGATAGGATAGGATAGAGGATAGGATATGATAGAGGATTGGATAGGATACTATACAGGATAGGATAGAGAATCGGATAGAGGATAGGATAGGATAGAGGATCGGATAGAGGATAGGATAGGATAGAGGATAGGATAGGATAGAGGATAGGATAGGATAGAGGATAGGATAGGATAGAGGATACGATAGGAAAGAGGGTAGGATAGGATAGAGGATAGGATAGGATAGGATAAAGGATAGAATAGCGGATAGGATAGGATAGAGGATAGGATAGGATAGAGGATAGGATAGGATAGAGGATAGGATAGGATAGAGGATAGGATTGGATAGAGGATAGGATAGAGGATAGGATAGAGGATAGGATAGATGATAGGATAGGATAGAGGATAGGATAGGATAGAGGATAGGATAGGATAGAGAATAGGATAGGATAGAGGATAGGATAGGATAGAGGATAGGATTGGATAAAGGATAGGATAGAGGATAGGATAGGATAGAGGATAGGATAGTATAGAGGATAGGATAGGATAGAGGATAGAATAGGATAGAGGATAGGATAGGATAGAGGATAGGATAGGATAGAGGATAGGATAGGATGGGATAGAGGATAGGATAGGATAGAGGTTATATAATAGGATTGAGGAAAGGATAGGATAGAGGATAGGATAGGATAGAGGATAGTATAGGATAGAGGATAGGATAGGAAAGAGGATAGGATAGGATAGAGGATAGGATAGGATAGATGATAGGCTGGGTTAGAGGATTGGATAGGATACTATACAGGATAGGATAGAGAATCGGATAGAGGATAGGATAGGATAGAGGATCGGATAGAGGATAGGATAGGATAGAGGATAGGATAGGATAGAGGATAGGATAGGATAGAGGATAGGATTGGATAGAGGATAGGATAGAGGATAGGATAGAGGATAGGATAGATGATAGGATAGGATAGAGGAGAGGATAGGATAGAGGATAGGATAGGATAGAGGATAGGATAGGATAGAGGATAGGATAGGATAGAGGATAGGATAGGATAGAGGATAGGATAGGATAGAGGATAGGATAGGATAGAGGATAGGATAGGATAGAGGATAGGATAGGATAGAGGATAGGATAGGATAGAGGATAGGATAGGATAGAGGGTAGGATAGGATAGAGGATAGGATTGGATAGGATAGAGGATAGGATAGGATAGAGGATAGGATAGGATAGAGGATAGGATAGGATAGAGGATAGGATAGGATAGAGGATAGGATAGGATAGAGGATAGGATAGGATAGAGGATAGGATAGGATAGAGGATAGGATAGGATAGAGGATAGGATAGAGGATAGGATAGGATAGAGGATAGGATAGGATAGAGGATAGGATAGGATAGAGGATAGGATAGGATAGAGGATAGGATAGAGGATAGGATAGGATAGAGGATAGGATAGGATAGAGGATAGGATAGGATAGAGGATAGGATAGGATAGAGGATAGGATAGGATAGAGGATATAATAGGATTGAGGAAAGGATAGGATGGAGGATAGGATAGGATAGAGGATAGGATAGGAAAGAGGATAGGATAGGATAGAGGGTAGGATAGGATAGAGGATAGGATAGGATAGAGGATAGGATAGGATAGAGGATAGGATAGGAAAGAGGGTAGGATAGGATACAGGATAGGATAGGATAGAGGATAGGATAGGATAGACGATCTGATAAACGATAGAATAGGACGGACGATAGGATAGGATAGAGGATAGGATAGGATAAAGGTTAGTATAGGATAGAGGATAGGATAGAATAGAGGATAGGATAGAGGATAGGATAGAGGATAGGATAGAGGATAGGATAGGATACAGGATAGGATATGATAGAGTAAACGATATTAAAGAGGATAGGATAGAGGATAGGATAGAGGATAGAAGATAGGATAGGATAGAGGATAGGATAGGATAGAGGATAGGATAGGATAAAGGATAGGATAGGATAGAGGATAGATAGGATAGAGGATAGGATAGGGTAGAGGATAGGATAGGATAGAGGATAGGATAGGAAAGAGGGTAGGATAGGATAGAGGATAGGATAGGATAGAGGATAGGATATAATAGAGGATAGGATAGGATAGAGGATATAATAGGATTGAGGAAAGGATAGGATAAGAGGATAGGATAGGATAGAGAGATAGGATAGGATAGAGGATAGGATAGGATAGAGTATACGATAGAGGATTGGATATGATAGAGGATAGGATTGAGGATACGATAGAGGATTGGATATGATAGAGGATAGGATAGAGGATAGAATAGGATAGATGATATTATAGGATAGAGGATAGGATATGATAGAGTAAACGATATTAAAGAGGATAGGATAGAGATAGGATAGAGGATAGGATAGGATAGAGGATAGGATAGGATAGAGGATAGGATAGAGGATAGAGGATAGGATGGGATAGAGGCTAGGATAGGATAGAGGATAGGATAGGATAGAGGATAGGATAGGATAGAGGATAGGATATAATAGAGGATAGGATAGGATAGAGGATAGGATAGGATAGAGGATAGGATAGGATACGATAGAGGATAGTATAGATGATAGGATAGGTTAGAGGATCTGATAGAGGATAGGATAGGATAGGATAGAGGATAGGATAGGATAGAGGATAGGATAGGATGGGATAGAGGATAGGATAGGATAGAGGTTATATAATAGGATTGAGGAAAGGATAGGATAGAGGATAGGATAGGATAGAGGATAGTATAGGATAGAGGATAGGATAGGAAAGAGGATAGGATAGGATAGAGGATAGGATAGGATAGATGATAGGCTGGGTTAGAGGATAGGATAGGATAGAGGAATAGGATAGGATAGAGGATAGGGATATGATAGAGGATTGGATAGGATACTATACAGGATAGGATAGAGAATCGGATAGAGGATAGGATAGGATAGAGATCGGATAGAGGATAGGATAGGATAGAGGATAGGATAGGATAGAGGATAGGATAGGATAGAGGATAGGATAGGATAGAGGATACGATAGGAAAGAGGGTAGGATAGGATAGAGGATAGGATAGGATAGGATAAAGGATAGAATAGCGGATAGGATAGGATAGAGGATAGGATAGGATAGAGGATAGGATAGGATAGAGGATAGGATAGGGATAGAGGATAGGATTGGATAGAGGATAGGATAGAGGATAGGATAGAGGATAGGATAGAGGATAGGATAGATGATAGGATAGGATAGAGGAGAGGATAGGATAGAGGATAGGATAGGATAGAGGATAGGATAGGATAGAGGATAGGATAGGATAGAGATAGGATAGGATAGAGATAGGATAGGATAGAGGATAGGATAGGAGAGAGGATAGGATAGGATAGAGGATAGGATAGGATAGAGGATAGGATAGGATAGAGGATAGGATAGATAGAGGGTAGGATAGGATAGAGGATAGGATAGGATAGGATAGAGGATAGGATAGGATAGAGGATAGGATAGGATAGAGGATAGGATAGGATAGAGGATAGGATAGGATAGAGGATAGGATAGGATAGAGGATAGGATAGGATAGAGGATAGGATAGGATAGAGGATAGGATAGGATAGAGGATAGGATAGAGGATAGGATAGGATAGAGGATAGGATAGGATAGAGGATAGGATAGGAAAGAGGGTAGGATAGGATAGAGGATAGGATAGGATAGAGGATAGGATAGGATAGAGGATAGGATAGGATAGAGTATACGATAGAGGATTTTATATGATAGAGGATAGGATTGAGGATACGATAGAGGATTGGATATGATAGAGGATAGGATAGAGGATAGAAAATGATAGATGATATTATAGGATAGAGGATAGGATATGATAGAGTAAACGATATTAAAGAGGATAGGATAGAGGATAGGATAGGATAGAGGATAGGATAGAGGATAGAAGATAGGATAGGATAGAGGGTAGGATAGGATAGAGGATAGGATAGGATAGAGGATAGGATAGGAAAGAGGGTAGGATAGGATAGAGGATAGGATAGGATAGAGGATAGGATAGGATAGAGGATAGGATAGGATAGGATAGAGGATAGGATAGGATAGAGGATAGGATAGGATAGAGGATAGGATAGGATAGAGAATAGGATAGGATAGAGGATAGGATAGGATAGAGGATAGGATTGGATAAAGGATAGGATAGAGGATAGGATAGGATAGAGGATAGGATAGTATAGAGGATAGGATAGGATAGAGGATAGAATAGGATAGAGGATAGGATAGGATAGAGGATAGGATAGGATAGAGGATAGGATAGGATGGGATAGAGGATAGGATAGGATAGAGGTTATATAATAGGATTGAGGAAAGGATAGGATAGAGGATAGGATAGGATAGAGGATAGTATAGGATAGAGGATAGGATAGGAAAGAGGATAGGATAGGATAGAGGATAGGATAGGATAGATGATAGGCTGGGTTAGAGGATAGGATAGGATAGAGGATAGGATAGGATAGAGGATAGGATATGATAGAGGATAGGATAGGATAGAGGATAGGATAGGATAGAGGATAGGATAGGATAGAGGATAGGATAGGATAGAGGATAGGATAGGATAGAGGATAGGATAGGATAGAGGATAGGATAGGATAGAGGATAGGATAGGATAGAGGATAGGATAGGATAGAGGATATAATAGGATTGGGGAAAGGATAGGATGGAGGATAGGATAGGATAGAGGATAGGATAGGAAAGAGGATAGGATAGGATAGAGGGTAGGATAGGATAGAGGATAGGATAGGATAGAGGATAGGATAGGATAGAGGATAGGATAGGAAAGAGGGTAGGATAGGATACAGGATAGGATAGGATAGAGGATAGGATAGGATAGACGATCTGATAAACGATAGAATAGGACGGACGATAGGATAGGATAGAGGATAGGATAGGATAAAGGTTAGTATAGGATAGAGGATAGGATAGAATAGAGGATAGGATAGAGGATAGGATAGAGGATAGGATAGAGGATAGGATAGGATACAGGATAGGATATGATAGAGTAAACGATATTAAAGAGGATAGGATAGAGGATAGGATAGAGGATAGAAGATAGGATAGGATAGAGGATAGGATAGGATAGAGGATAGGATAGGATAAAGGATAGGATAGGATAGAGGATAGGATAGAGGATAGGATAGAGGATAGGATAGAGGATAGGATAGAGGATAGAATAGGATAGATGATATTATAGGATAGAGGATAGGATATGATAGAGTAAACGATATTAAAGAGGATAGGATAGAGGATAGGATAGGATAGAGGATATGATAGAGGATAGAAGATAGGATAGGATAGAGGGTAGGATAGGATAGAGGATAGGATAGGATAGAGGATAGGATAGGAAAGAGGGTAGGATAGGATAGAGGATAGGATAGGATAGAGGATAGGATAGGATAGAGGATAGGATAGGATAGAGTATACGATAGAGGATTTTATATGATAGAGGATAGGATTGAGGATACGATAGAGGATTGGATATGATAGAGGATAGGATAGAGGATAGAATAGGATAGATGATATTATAGGATAGAGGATAGGATATGATAGAGTAAACGATATTAAAGAGGATAGGATAGAGGATAGGATAGGATAGAGGATAGGATAGAGGATAGAAGATAGGATAGGATAGAGGGTAGGATAGGATAGAGGATAGGATAGGATAGAGGATAGGATAGGAAAGAGGGTTGGATAGGATAGAGGATAGGATAGGATAGAGGATAGGATAGGATAGAGGATAGGATAGGATAGGATAGAGGATAGGATAGGATAGAGGATAGGATAGGATAGAGGATAGGATAGGATAGAGGATAGGATTGGATAAAGGATAGGATAGAGGATAGGAAAGGATAGAGGATAGGATAGTATAGAGGATAGAGGATAGGATAGGATAGAGGATAGGATAGGATAGAGGATAGGATAGATAGAGGATAGGATAGGATAGAGGATAGGATAGGATAGAGGATAGGATAGGATAGAGGATAGGTTAGGATAGAGGATAGGATGGGATAGAGGATAGGATGGGATCGAGGATTAGGATAGGATAGAGGATAGGATAGGATAGAGGATAGGATATAATAGAGGATAATATAGGATAGAGGATCGGATAGAGGATAGGATAGGATAGAGGATAGGATAGGATAGAGGATCGGATAGAGGATAGGATAGTGGATAGAGTATAGGATAGGATAGAGGATAGGATAGGATAGAGGAGGGGATAGGATAGAGGATAGGATAGGATAGAGGATAGGATAGGATAGAGGATAGGATAGGATAGAGGATAAGATGGATAGAGGATAGGATGGGATAGAGGATAGGATAGGATAGAGGATAGGATAGGATACGATAGAGGATAGTATAGAGGATAGGATAGGTTAGAGGATCTGATAGAGGATAGGATAGGATAGAGGATAGGATAGGATAGAGGATAGGGATAGGATAGGATAGAGGATAGGATAGGATAGAGGATAGGATAGGATAGAGGATAGGATAGGATAGAGGAGAGGATAGGAATAGAGGATTGGATATGATAGAGGATAGGATAAAGGATAGAATAGGATAGATGATATTATAGGATAGAGGATAGGATATGATAGAGTAAACGATATTATAGAGGTTAGGATAGAGGATAGGAATAGGATCGAGGATAGGATAGAGGATAGGATAGGAAGGGGATAGTATAGGATAGAGGATCGGATAGAGGATAGGATAGGATAGAGGATAGGATAGGATAGATAGAGGATAGTATAGATGATAGGATAGTTAGAGGATCTGATAGAGGATAGGATAGGATAGAGGATAGGATAGGATAGATAGAGGATAGGATAGGATAGAGGATAGGATAGGATAGAGGATAGGATAGGATAGAGGATAGGATATAATAGAGGATAGGATAGGATAGAGGTTCGGATAGAGGATAGATAGGATAGAGGATAGGATAGGATTAGAGGATAGGAATAATAGAGGATAGGAATAGGATAGAGGTTCGGATAGAGGATAGGATAGGGATAGAGGATAGGATAGGATAGAGGATCGGATAGAGGATAGGATAGGATAGAGGATAGGAATAGGATAGAGGATAGGATAGGAAAGAGGGTAGGATAGGATAGAGGAGAGATAGGATAGAGGATAGGATAGATAGAGGATAGGATAGGATAGAGGATAGGAATAGGATAGAGGATAGAATAGGATAGAGGATAGGATGGGATAGAGGATTGGATATGATAGAGGATAGGATAGAGGATAGAATAGGATAGATGATATTATAGGATAGAGGATAGGATATGATAGAGTAAACGATATTATAGAGGATAGGATAGAGGATAGGATAGGATCGAGGATAGGATAGGATAGAGGATTGGATATGACAGAGGATAGGATAGAGGATAGAATAGGATAGATGATATTATAGGATAGAGGATAGGATATGATAGAGTAAACGATATTATAGAGGATAGGATAGGGTAGAGGATAGGATAGAGGATAGGATAGGATAGAGGATAGGATAGGATAGAGGATAGGATAGGATAGGATAGAGGATAGGATAGGATAGAGGATAGGATAGGATAGAGGATAGGATAGGATAGAGGATAGGATTGGATAAAGGATAGGATAGAGGATAGGATAGGATAGAGGATAGGATAGTATAGAGGATAGAGGATAGGATAGGATAGAGGATAGGATAGGATAGAGGATAGGATAGGATAGAGGATAGGATAGGATAGAGGATAGGATAGGATAGAGGATAGGATAGGATAGAGGATAGGATAGGATAGAGGATAGGTTAGGATAGAGGATAGGATGGGATAGAGGATAGGATGGGATCGAGGATAGGATAGGATAGAGGATAGGATAGGATAGAGGATAGGATATAATAGAGGATAATATAGGATAGAGGATCGGATAGAGGATAGGATAGGATAGAGGATAGGATAGGATAGAGGATCGGATAGAGGATAGGATAGTGGATAGAGTATAGGATAGGATAGAGGATAGGATAGGATAGAGGAGGGGATAGGATAGAGGATAGGATAGGATAGAGGATAGGATAGGATAGAGGATAGGATAGGATAGAGGATAAGATGGGATAGAGGATAGGATGGGATAGAGGATAGGATAGGATAGAGGATAGGATAGGATACGATAGAGGATAGTATAGATGATAGGATAGGTTAGAGGATCTGATAGAGGATAGGATAGGATAGAGGATAGGATAGGATAGAGGATAGGATAGGATAGGATAGAGGATAGGATAGGATAGAGGATAGGATAGGATAGAGGATAGGATAGGATAGAGGATTGGATATGATAGAGGATAGGATAAAGGATAGAATAGGATAGATGATATTATAGGATAGAGGATAGGATATGATAGAGTAAACGATATTATAGAGGATAGGATAGAGGATAGGATAGGATCGAGGATAGGATAGAGGATAGGATAGGATAGGGGATAGGATAGGATAGAGGATCGGATAGAGGATAGGATAGGATAGAGGATAGGATAGGATACGATAGAGGATAGTATAGATGATAGGATAGGTTAGAGGATCTGATAGAGGATAGGATAGGATAGAGGATAGGATAGGATAGGATAGAGGATAGGATAGGATAGGATAGAGGATAGGATAGGATAGAGGATAGGATAGGATAGAGGATAGGATAGGATAGAGGATAGGATAGGATAGAGGATAGGATATAATAGAGGATAGGATAGGATAGAGGTTCGGATAGAGGATAGGATAGGATAGAGGATAGGATAGGATAGAGGATAGGATATAATAGAGGATAGGATAGGATAGAGGTTCGGATAGAGGATAGGATAGGATAGAGGATAGGATAGGATAGAGGATCGGATAGAGGATAGGATAGGATAGAGGATAGGATAGGATAGAGGATAGGATAGGAAAGAGGGTAGGATAGGATAGAGGAGAGGATAGGATAGAGGATAGGATAGGATAGAGGATAGGATAGGATAGAGGATAGGATAGGATAGAGGATAGAATAGGATAGAGGATAGGATGGGATAGAGGATTGGATATGATAGAGGATAGGATAGAGGATAGAATAGGATAGATGATATTATAGGATAGAGGATAGGATATGATAGAGTAAACGATATTATAGAGGATAGGATAGAGGATAGGATAGGATCGAGGATAGGATAGGATAGAGGATTGGATATGACAGAGGATAGGATAGAGGATAGAATAGGATAGATGATATTATAGGATAGAGGATAGGATATGATAGAGTAAACGATATTATAGAGGATAGGATAGGGTAGAGGATAGGATAGAGGATAGGATAGGATAGAGGATAGGATAGGATAGAGGATAGGATAGGAAAGAGGGTAGGATAGGATAGAGGATAGGATAGGATAGAGGATAGGATATAATAGAGGATAGGATAGGATAGAGGATAGGATAGGATAGAGGATAGGATAGGATACGATAGAGGATAGTATAGATGATAGGATAGGTTAGAGGATCTGATAGAGGATAGTATAGATGATAGGATAGGTTAGAGGATCTGATAGAGGATAGGATAGGATAGAGGATAGGATAGGATAGAGTATACGATAGAGGATTGGATATGATAGAGGATAGGATTGAGGATACGATAGAGGATTGGATATGATAGAGGATAGGATAGAGGATAGAATAGGATAGATGATATTATAGGATAGAGGATAGGATATGATAGAGTAAACGATATTAAAGAGGATAGGATAGAGGATAGGATAGGATAGAGGATAGGATAGAGGATAGAAGATAGGATAGGATAGAGGGTAGGATAGGATAGAGGATAGGATAGGATAGAGGATAGAATAGGAAAGAGGGTAGGATAGGATAGAGGATAGAGTATAGGATAGGATAGAGGATAGGATAGGATAGAGGAGGGGATAGGATAGAGGATAGGATAGGATAGAGGATAGGATAGGATAGAGGATAGGATAGGATAGAGGATAAGATGGGATAGAGGATAGGATGGGATAGAGGATAGGATAGGATAGAGGATAGGATAGGATAGAGGATAGGATATAATAGAGGATAGGATAGAATAGAGGATAGGATAGGATAGAAGATAGGATAGGATACGATAGAGGATAGTATAGATGATAGGATAGGTTAGAGGATCTGATAGAGGATAGGATAGGATAGGATAGAGGATAGGATAGGATAGAGGATAGGATAGGATCGAGGATAGGATAGGATAGAGGATTGGATATGATAGAGGATAGGATAGAGGATAGAATAGGATAGATGATATTATAGGATAGAGGATAGGATCTGATAGAGTAAGCGATATTATAGAGGATAGGATAGAGGATAGGATATGATCGAGGATAGGATAGAGGATAGGATAGAGGATAGGATAGAGGATAGGATAGAGGATAGGATAGGATAGAGGATAGGATAGGATAGAGGATAGGATAGGATAGAGGATAGGATAGGATAGAGGATAGGATAGGATAGAGGATAGGATAGGATAGAGGATAGGTTAGGATAGAGGATAGGATGGGATAGAGGATAGGATGGGATCGAGGATAGGATAGGATAGAGGATAGGATAGGATAGAGGATAGGATAGGATAGAGGATAGGATATAATAGAGGATAGGATAGGATAGAGGATCGGATAGAGGATAGGATAGGATAGAGGATAGGATAGGATAGAGGATCGGATAGAGGATAGGATAGGATAGAGGATAGGATAGGATAGAGGATAGGATAGAGGATAGGATAGGATAGGGGATAGGATAGGATAGAGGATCGGATAGAGGATAGGATAGGATAGAGGATAGGATAGGATACGATAGAGGATAGTATAGATGATAGGATAGGTTAGAGGATCTGATAGAGGATAGGATAGGATAGAGGATAGGATAGGATAGGATAGAGGATAGGATAGGATAGAGGATAGAGGATAGAGGATAGGATAGGATAGAGGATAGGATAGGATAGAGGATAGGATAGGATAGAGGATAGGATAGGATAGAGGATAGGATAGGATAGAGGATAGGATAGGATAGAGGATAGGATAGGATAGAGGATAGGATATAATAGAGGATAGGATAGGATAGAGGTTCGGATAGAGGATAGGATAGGATAGAGGATAGGATAGGATAGAGGATCGGATAGAGGATAGGATAGGATAGAGGATAGGATAGGATAGAGGAGAGGATAGGATAGAGGATAGGATAGGATAGAGGATAGGATAGGATAGAGGATAGGATAGGATAGAGGATAGAATAGGATAGAGGATAGGATAGGATAGAGGATTGGATATGATAGAGGATAGGATAGAGGATAGAATAGGATAGATGATATTATAGGATAGAGGATAGGATATGATAGAGTAAACGATATTATAGAGGATAGGATAGAGGATAGGATAGGATCGAGGATAGGATAGGATAGAGGATTGGATATGATAGAGGATAGGATAGAGGATAGAATAGGATAGATGATATTATAGGATAGAGGATAGGATATGATAGAGTAAACGATATTATAGAGGATAGGATAGGGTAGAGGATAGGATAGAGGATAGGATAGGATAGAGGATAGGATAGGATAGAGGATAGGATAGGAAAGAGGGTAGGATAGGATAGAGGATAGGATAGGATACGATAGAGGATAGTATAGATGATAGGATAGGTTAGAGGATCTGATAGAGGATAGTATAGATGATAGGATAGGTTAGAGGATCTGATAGAGGATAGGATAGGATAGAGGATAGGATAGGATAGAGTATACGATAGAGGATTGGATATGATAGAGGATAGGATTGAGGATACGATAGAGGATTGGATATGATAGAGGATAGGATAGAGGATAGAATAGGATAGATGATATTATAGGATAGAGGATAGGATATGATAGAGTAAACGATATTAAAGAGGATAGGATAGAGGATAGGATAGGATAGAGGATAGGATAGAGGATAGAAGATAGGATAGGATAGAGGGTAGGATAGGATAGAGGATAGGATAGGATAGAGGATAGAATAGGAAAGAGGGTAGGATAGGATAGAGGATAGAGTATAGGATAGGATAGAGGATAGGATAGGATAGAGGAGGGGATAGGATAGAGGATAGGATAGGATAGAGGATAGGATAGGATACAGGATAGGATAGGATAGAGGATAAGATGGGATAGAGGATAGGATGGGATAGAGGATAGGATAGGATAGAGGATAGGATAGGATAGAGGATAGGATATAATAGAGGATAGGATAGAATAGAGGATAGGATAGGATAGAAGATAGGATAGGATACGATAGAGGATAGTATAGATGATAGGATAGGTTAGAGGATCTGATAGAGGATAGGATAGGATAGGATAGAGGATAGGATAGGATAGGATAGGATAGAGGATAGGATAGGATAGAGGATAGGATAGGATAGAGGATAGGATAGGATAGAGGATTGGATATGATAGAGGATAGGATAGAGGATAGAATAGGATAGATGATATTATAGGATAGAGGATAGGATCTGATAGAGTAAGCGATATTATAGAGGATAGGATAGAGGATAGGATATGATCGAGGATAGGATAGAGGATAGGATAGAGGATAGGATAGAGGATAGGATAGAGGATAGGATAGGATAGGGGATAGGATAGGATAGAGGATCGGATAGACGATAGGATAGGATAGAGGATAGGATAGGATACGATAGAGGATAGTATAGATGATTGGATAGGTTAGAGGATCTGATAGAGGATAGGATAGGATAGGATAGAGGATAGGATAGGATAGGATAGAGGATAGGATAGGATAGAGGATAGGATTGGATAGAGGATTGGATAGAGGATAGGATAGAGGATAGGATAGAGGATAGGATAGGATAGAGGATAGAGGATAGAGGATAGGATAGGATAGAGGATAGGATAGAGGATAGGATAGGATAGAGGATAGGATAGGATAGAGGATAGGATAGGATAGAGGATAGGATAGGATAGAGGATAGGATAGGATAGAGGATAGGTTAGGATAGAGGATAGGATGGGATAGAGGATAGGATGGGATCGAGGATAGGATAGGATAGAGGATAGGATAGGATAGAGGATAGGATAGGATAGAGGATAGGATATAATAGAGGATAGGATAGGATAGAGGATCCGATAGAGGATAGGATAGGATAGAGGATAGGATAGGATAGAGGATCGGATAGAGGATAGGATAGGATAGAGGATAGGATAGGATAGAGGATAGGATAGGAAAGAGGGTAGGATAGGATAGAGGAGAGGATAGGATAGAGGATAGGATAGGAAAGAGGGTAGGATGGGATAGAGGATAGGATAGGATAGAGGATAGGGTAGGATAGAGGATAGGATAGGATAGAGTATACGATAGAGGATTGGATATGATAGAGGATAGGATTGAGGATGCGATAGAGGATTGGATATGATAGAGGATAGGATATTATAGAGGATAGGATAGGGTAGAGGATAGGATAGAGGATAGGATAGGATCGAGGATAGGATAGGATAGAGGATTGGATATGATAGAGGATAGGATAGAGGATAGAATAGGATAGATGATATTATAGGATAGAGGATAGGATATGATAGAGTAAACGATATTATAGAGGATAGGATAGGGTAGAGGATAGGATAGAGGATAGGATAGGATAGAGGATAGGATAGGATAGAGGATAGGATAGGATAGAGGATAGGATATAATAGAGGATAGGATAGGATAGAGGATAGGATAGGATTGAGGATACGATAGAGGATTGGATATGATAGAGGATAGGATAGAGGATAGAATAGGATAGATGATATTATAGGATAGAGGATAGGATATGATAGAGTAAACGATATTAAAGAGGATAGGGTAGAGGATAGGATAGGATAGAGGATAGGATAGGATAGAGGATAGGATAGAGGATAGAAGATAGGATAGGATAGAGGGTAGGATAGGCTAGAGGATAGGATAGGATAGAGGATAGGATAGGAAAGAGGGTAGGATGGGATAGAGGATAGGATAGGATAGAGGATAGGGTAGCATAGAGGATAGGATAGGATAGAGTATACGATAGAGGATTGGATATGATAGAGGATAGGATTGAGGATGCGATAGAGGATTGGATATGATAGAGGATAGGATAGAGGATAGAATAGGATAGATGATATTATAGGATAGAGGATAGGATATGATAGAGTAAACGATATTAAAGAGGATAGGATAGGATAGAGGATAGGATAGAGGATAGAAGATAGGATAGGATAGAGGGTAGGATAGGATAGACGATAGGATAGGATAGAGGAAAGGATACGAAAGAGGGTAGGATAGGATAGTGGATAGAGTATAGGATAGGATAGAGGATAGGATAGGATAGAGGAGGGGATAGGATAGAGGATAGGATAGGATAGAGGATAGGATAGGATAGAGGATAGGATAGGATAGAGGATAGGATAGGATAGAGGATAAGATGGGATAGAGGATAGGATGGGATAGAGGATAGGATAGGATAGAGGATAGGATAGGATAGAGGATAGGATAGGATAGAGGATAGGATATAATAGAGGATAGGATAGGATAGAGGATAGGATAGGATAGAGGATACGATAGAGGATAGCATAGATGACAGGATAGGTTAGAGGATCTGATAGAGGATAGGATAGGATAGAGGATAGGATAGGATAGAGGATAGGATAGGATAGAGGATAGGATAGGATAGAGGATAGGATAGGATAGAGGATTGGATATGATAGAGGATAGGATGGAGGATAGAATAGGATAGATGATATTATAGGATAGAGGATAGGATATGATAGAGTAAACGATATTATAGAGGATAGGATAGAGGATACGATAGGATCGAGGATAGGATAGAGGATAGGATAGAGGATAGGATAGAGGATAGGATAGAGGATAGGATAGGATAGGGGATAGGATAGGATAGAGGATCGGATGGAGGATAGGATAGGATAGAGGATAGGATAGGATAGAGGATAGGATAGGATAGAGGATAGGTTAGGATAGAGGATAGGATGGGATAGAGGATAGGATGGGATCGAGGATAGGATAGGATAGAGGATAGGATATAATAGAGGATAGGATAGGATAGAGAATCGGATAGAGGATAGGATAGGATAGAGGATAGGATAGGATAGAGGATCGGATAGAGGATAGGATAGGATAGAGGATAGGATAGGATAGAGGATAGGATAGGAAAGAGGGTAGGATAGGATAGAGGAGAGGATAGGATAGAGGATAGGATAGGATAGAGGATAGGATAGAGGATAGAAGATAGGATAGGATAGAGGGTAGGATAGGATAGAGGATAGGATAGGATAGAGGATAGAATAGGAAAGAGGGTAGGATAGGATAGAGGATAGAGTATAGGATAGGATAGAGGATAGGATAGGATAGAGGAGGGGATAGGATAGAGGATAGGATAGGATAGAGGATAGGATAGGATAGAGGATAGGATAGGATAGAGGATAAGATGGGATAGAGGATAGGATGGGATAGAGGATAGGATAGGATAGAGGATAGGATAGGATAGAGGATAGGATATAATAGAGGATAGGATAGAATAGAGGATAGGATAGGATAGAAGATAGGATAGGATACGATAGAGGATAGTATAGATGATAGGATAGGTTAGAGGATCTGATAGAGGATAGGATAGGATAGGATAGAGGATAGGATAGGATAGGATAGGATAGAGGATAGGATAGGATAGAGGATAGGATAGGATAGAGGATAGGATAGGATAGAGGATAGGATAGGATAGAGGATTGGATATGATAGAGGATAGGATAGAGGATAGAATAGGATAGATGATATTATAGGATAGAGGATAGGATCTGATAGAGTAAGCGATATTATAGAGGATAGGATAGAGGATAGGATATGATCGAGGATAGGATAGAGGATAGGATAGAGGATAGGATAGGATAGAGGATAGGATTGGATAGAGGATTGGATAGAGGATAGGATAGAGGATAGGATAGAGGATAGGATAGGATAGAGGATAGAGGATAGAGGATAGGATAGGATAGAGGATAGGATAGAGGATAGGATAGGATAGAGGATAGGATAGGATAGAGGATAGGATAGGATAGAGGATAGGATAGGATAGAGGATAGGATAGGATAGAGGATAGGTTAGGATAGAGGATAGGATGGGATAGAGGATAGGATGGGATCGAGGATAGGATAGGATAGAGGATAGGATAGGATAGAGGATAGGATAGGATAGAGGATAGGATATAATAGAGGATAGGATAGGATAGAGGATCGGATAGAGGATAGGATAGGATAGAGGATAGGATAGGATAGAGGATCGGATAGAGGATAGGATAGGATAGAGGATAGGATAGGATAGAGGATAGGATAGGAAAGAGGGTAGGATAGGATAGAGGAGAGGATAGGATAGAGGATAGGATAGGAAAGAGGGTAGGATGGGATAGAGGATAGGATAGGATAGAGGATAGGGTAGGATAGAGGATAGGATAGGATAGAGTATACGATAGAGGATTGGATATGATAGAGGATAGGATTGAGGATGCGATAGAGGATTGGATATGATAGAGGATAGGATATTATAGAGGATAGGATAGGGTAGAGGATAGGATAGAGGATAGGATAGGATCGAGGATAGGATAGGATAGAGGATTGGATATGATAGAGGATAGGATAGAGGATAGAATAGGATAGATGATATTATAGGATAGAGGATAGGATATGATAGAGTAAACGATATTATAGAGGATAGGATAGGGTAGAGGATAGGATAGAGGATAGGATAGGATAGAGGATAGGATAGGATAGAGGATAGGATAGGATAGAGGATAGGATATAATAGAGGATAGGATAGGATAGAGGATAGGATAGGATTGAGGATACGATAGAGGATTGGATATGATAGAGGATAGGATAGAGGATAGAATAGGATAGATGATATTATAGGATAGAGGATAGGATATGATAGAGTAAACGATATTAAAGAGGATAGGGTAGAGGATAGGATAGGATAGAGGATAGGATAGGATAGAGGATAGGATAGAGGATAGAAGATAGGATAGGATAGAGGGTAGGATAGGCTAGAGGATAGGATAGGATAGAGGATAGGATAGGAAAGAGGGTAGGATGGGATAGAGGATAGGATAGGATAGAGGATAGGGTAGCATAGAGGATAGGATAGGATAGAGTATACGATAGAGGATTGGATATGATAGAGGATAGGATTGAGGATGCGATAGAGGATTGGATATGATAGAGGATAGGATAGAGGATAGAATAGGATAGATGATATTATAGGATAGAGGATAGGATATGATAGAGTAAACGATATTAAAGAGGATAGGATAGGATAGAGGATAGGATAGAGGATAGAAGATAGGATAGGATAGAGGGTAGGATAGGATAGACGATAGGATAGGATAGAGGAAAGGATACGAAAGAGGGTAGGATAGGATAGTGGATAGAGTATAGGATAGGATAGAGGATAGGATAGGATAGAGGAGGGGATAGGATAGAGGATAGGATAGGATAGAGGATAGGATAGGATAGAGGATAGGATAGGATAGAGGATAGGATAGGATAGAGGATAAGATGGGATAGAGGATAGGATGGGATAGAGGATAGGATAGGATAGAGGATAGGATAGGATAGAGGATAGGATAGGATAGAGGATAGGATATAATAGAGGATAGGATAGGATAGAGGATAGGATAGGATAGAGGATACGATAGGAGACGATAGAGGATAGTATAGATGACAGGATAGGTTAGAGGATCTGATAGAGGATAGGATAGGATAGAGGATAGGATAGGATAGAGGATAGGATAGGATAGAGGATAGGATAGGATAGAGGATAGGATAGGATAGAGGATTGGATATGATAGAGGATAGGATGGAGGATAGAATAGGATAGATGATATTATAGGATAGAGGATAGGATATGATAGAGTAAACGATATTATAGAGGATAGGATAGAGGATACGATAGGATCGAGGATAGGATAGAGGATAGGATAGAGGATAGGATAGAGGATAGGATAGAGGATAGGATAGAGGATAGGATAGGATAGGGGATAGGATAGGATAGAGGATCGGATGGAGGATAGGATAGGATAGAGGATAGGATAGGATAGAGGATAGGATAGGATAGAGGATAGGTTAGGATAGAGGATAGGATGGGATAGAGGATAGGATGGGATCGAGGATAGGATAGGATAGAGGATAGGATATAATAGAGGATAGGATAGGATAGAGAATCGGATAGAGGATAGGATAGGATAGAGGATAGGATAGGATAGAGGATCGGATAGAGGATAGGATAGGATAGAGGATAGGATAGGATAGAGGATAGGATAGGAAAGAGGGTAGGATAGGATAGAGGAGAGGATAGGATAGAGGATAGGATAGGATAGAGGATAGGATAGGATAGAGGATAGGATAGGATAGAGGATAGGATAGGATAGAGGATAGGATAGGATAGAGGATTGGATATGATAGAGGATAGGATAGAGGATAGAATAGGATAGATGATATAATAGGTAGAGGATAGGATATGATAGAGTAAACGATATTATAGAGGATAGGATAGGGTAGAGGATAGGATAGAGGATAGGATAGGATCGAGGATAGGATAGGATAGAGGATTGGATATGATAGAGGATAGGATAGAGGATAGAATAGGATAGATGATATTATAGGATAGAGGATAGGATATGATAGAGTAAACGATATTATAGAGGATAGGATAGGGTAGAGGATAGGATAGAGGATAGGATAGGATAGAGGATAGGATAGGATAGAGGATAGGATAGGATAGAGGATTGGATATGATAGAGGATAGGATAGAGGATAGAATAGGATAGATGATATTATAGGATAGAGGATAGGATATGATAGAGTAAACGATATTATAGAGGATAGGATAGAGGATAGGATAGGATAGAGGATAGGATAGGATAGAGGATAGGATAGGATAGAGGATAGGATAGGATAGAGGATAGGATAGGATAGAGGATAGGATAGGATAGAGGATAGGTTAGGATAGAGGATAGGATGGGGTAGAGGATAGGATGGGATCGAGGATAGGATAGGATAGAGGATAGGATAGGATAGAGGATAGGATAGGATAGAGGATAGGATATAATAGAGGATAGGATAGGATAGAGAATCGGATAGAGGATAGGATAGGATAGAGGATAGGATAGGATAGAGGATCGGATAGAGGATAGGATAGGATAGAGGATAGGATAGGATAGAGGATAGGATAGGAAAGAGGGTAGGATAGGATAGAGGAGAGGATAGGATAGAGGATAGGATACGATAGAGGATAGGATAGGATAGGATAGAGGATAGGATAGGATAGAGGATAGGATAGGATAGAGGATAGGATAGGATAGAGGATTGGATATGATAGAGGATAGGATAGAGGATAGAATAGGATAGATGATATTATAGGATAGAGGATAGGATATGATAGAGTAAACGATATTATAGAGGATAGGATAGGGTAGAGGATAGGATAGAGGATAGGATAGGATCGAGGATAGGATAGGATAGAGGATTGGATATGATAGAGGATAGGATAGAGGATAGAATAGGATAGATGATATTATAGGATAGAGGATAGGATATGATAGAGTAAACGATATTATAGAGGATAGAATAGAGGATAGGATAGGAACGAGGATAGGATAGAGGATAGGATAGGATAGGGGATAGGATAGGATAGAGGATCGGATAGAGGATAGGATAGGATAGAGGATAGGATAGGATACGATAGAGGATAGTATATATGATAGGATAGGTTAGAGGATCTGATAGAGGATAGGATAGGATAGAGGATAGGATAGGATAGGATAGAGGATAGGATAGGATAGAGGATAGGATAGGATAGAGGATAGGATTGGATAGAGGATAGGATAGAGGATAGGATAGAGTATAGGATAGGATAGAGGAGAGGATAGGATAGAGGATAGAGGATAGAGTATAGGATAGGATAGAGGATAGGATAGGATAGAGGATAGGATAGGATAGAGGATAGGATAGGATAGAGGATAGGATAGGATAGAGGATAGGTTAGGATAGAGGATAGGATGGGATAGAGGATAGGATGGGATCGAGGATAGGATTGGATAGAGGATAGGATAGGATAGAGGATAGGATAGGATAGAGGATAGGATATAATAGAGGATAGGATAGGATAGAGAATCGGATAGAGGATAGGATAGGATAGAGGATAGGATAGGATAGAGGATCGGATAGAGGATAGGATAGGATAGAGGATAGGATTGGATAGAGGATAGGATAGGAAAGAGGGTAGGATAGGATAGAGGAGAGGATAGGATAGAGGATAGGATAGGATAGAGGATAGGATAGGATAGGATAGAGGATAGGATAGGATAGAGGATAGGATAGAGGATTGGATATGATAGAGGATTGGATATGATAGAGGATTGGATATGATAGAGGATTGGATATGATAGAGGATAGGATAGAGGATAGAATAGGATAGATGATATTATAGGATAGAGGATAGGATACGATAGAGTAAACGATATTATAGAGGATAGGATAGGGTAGAGGATAGGATAGAGGATAGGATAGGATCGAGGATAGGATAGGATAGAGGATTGGATATGATAGAGGATAGGATAGAGGATAGAATAGGATAGATGATATTATAGGATAGAGGATAGGATATGATAGAGTAAACGATATTATAGAGGATAGGATAGGGTAGAGGATAGGATAGAGGATAGGATAGGATAGAGGATAGGATAGGATAGAGGATAGGATATAATAGAGGATAGGATAGGATAGAGGATAGGATAGGATAGAGGATAGGATAGGATACGATAGAGGATAGGATAGAGGATAGGATAGGATAGAGGATAGAGGATAGGATAGGATAGGATATGGGATAGGATAGGAAAGAGGGTAGGATAGGATAGAGGAGAGGATAGGATAGGGGATAGGATAGGATAGAGGATCGGATAGAGGATAGGATAGGATAGAGGATAGGATAGGATACGATAGAGGATAGTATAGATGATAGGATAGGTTAGAGGATCTGATAGAGGATAGGATAGGATAGGATAGAGGATAGGATATAATAGAGGATAGGATAGGATAGAGGATCGGATAGAGGATAGGATAGGATAGAGGATAGGATAGGATAGAGGATCGGATAGAGGATAGGATAGGATAGAGGATAGGATAGGATAGAGGATAGGATAGGAAAGAGGGTAGGATAGGATAGAGGAGAGGATAGGATAGAGGATAGGATAGGATAGAGGATAGGATAGGATAGAGGATAGGATAGGATAGAGGATAGGATAGGATAGAGGATTGGATATGATAGAGGATAGGATAGAGGATAGAATAGGATAGATGATATTATAGGATAGAGGATGGGATATGATAGAGTATACGATATTATAGAGGATAGGATAGGGTAGAGGATAGGATAGAGGATAGGATAGGATACGATAGAGGATAGTATAGATGATAGGATAGGTTAGAGGATCTGATAGAGGATAGGATAGGATAGAGTATACGATAGAGGATTGGATATGATAGAGGATAGGATTGAGGATACGATAGAGGATTGGATATGATAGAGGATAGGATAGAGGATAGAATAGGATAGATGATATTATAGCATAGAGGATAGGATATGATAGAGTAAACGATATTAAAGAGGATAGGATAGAGGATAGGATAGGATAGAGGATAGGATAGAGGATAGAAGATAGGATAGGATAGAGGGTAGGATAGGATAGAGGATAGGATAGGATAGAGGATAGGATAGAGGATAGAAGATAGGATAGGATAGAGGGTAGGATAGGATAGAGGATAGGATAGGATAGAGGATAGGATAGGAAAGAGGGTAGGATAGGATAGAGGATAGAGTATAGGATAGGATAGAGGATAGGATAGGATAGAGGAGGGGATAGGATAGAGGATAGGATAGGATAGAGGATAGGATAGGATAGAGGATAGGATAGGATAGAGGATAAGATGGGATAGAGGATAGGATGGGATAGAGGATAGGTTAGGATAGAGGATAGGATGGGATAGAGGATAGGATGGGATCGAGGATAGGATAGGATAGAGGATAGGATAGGAAAGAGGGTAGGATAGGATAGAGGAGAGGATAGGATAGAGGATAGGATAGGATAGAGGATAGGATAGGATAGAGGATAGGATAGGATAGAGGATAGAATAGGATAGAGGATAGGATAGGATAGAGGATTGGATATGATAGAGGATAGGATAGAGGATAGAATAGGATAGATGATATTATAGGATAGAGGATAGGATATGATAGAGTAAACGATATTATAGAGGATAGGATAGGGTAGAGGATAGGATAGAGGATAGGATAGGATCGAGGATAGGATAGGATAGAGGATTTTATATGATAGAGGATAGGATAGAGGATAGAATAGGTTAGATGATATTATAGGATAGAGGATAGGATATAATAGAGTAAACGATATTATAGAGGATAGGATAGGGTAGAGGATAGGATAGAGGATAGGATAGGATAGAGGATAGGATAGGATAGAGGATAGGATAGGAAAGAGGGTAGGATAGGATAGAGGATAGGATAGGATAGAGGATAGGATATAATAGAGGATAGGATAGGATAGAGGATAGGATAGGATAGAGGATAGGATAGGATACGATAGAGGATAGTATAGATGATAGGATAGGTTAGAGGATCTGATAGAGGATAGGATAGGATAGAGGATAGGATAGGATAGAGTATACGATAGAGGATTGGATATGATAGAGGATAGGATTGAGGATACGATAGAGGATTGGATATGATAGAGGATAGGATAGAGGATAGAATAGGATAGATGATATTATAGGATAGAGGATAGGATATGATAGAGTAAACGATATTAAAGAGGATAGGATAGAGGATAGGATAGGATAGAGGATAGGATAGAGGATAGAAGATAGGATAGGATAGAGGGTAGGATAGGATAGAGGATAGGATAGGATAGAGGATAGGATAGGAAAGAGGGTAGGATAGGATAGAGGATAGAGTATAGGATAGGATAGAGGATAGGATAGGATAGAGGAGGGGATAGGATAGAGGATAGGATAGGATAGAGGATAGGATAGGATAGAGGATAGGATAGGATAGAGGATATGATGGGATAGAGGATAGGATGGGATAGAGGATAGGATAGGATAGAGGATAGGATAGGATAGAGGATAGGATATAATAGAGGATAGGATAGAATAGAGGATAGGATAGGATAGAAGATAGGATAGGATACGATAGAGGATAGTATAGATGATAGGATAGGTTAGAGGATCTGATAGAGGATAGGATAGGATAGGATAGAGGATAGGATAGGATAGGATAGAGGATAGGATAGGATAGATGATAGGATAGGATAGAGGATAGGATAGGATAGAGGATTGGATATGATAGAGGATAGGATAGAGGATAGAATAGGATAGATGATATTATAGGATAGAGGATAGGATCTGATAGAGTAAACGATATTATAGAGGATAGGATAGAGGATAGGATATGATCGAGGATAGGATAGAGGATAGGATAGAGGATAGGATAGAGGATAGGATAGAGGATAGGATAGAGGATAGGATAGAGGATAGGATAGGATAGGGGATAGGATAGGATAGAGGATCGGATAGAGGATAGGATAGGATAGAGGATAGTATAGATGATAGGATAGGTTAGAGGATCTGATAGAGGATAGGATAGGATAGGATAGAGGATAGGATTGGATAGAGGATTGGATAGAGGATAGGATAGAGGATAGGATAGAGGATAGGATAGGATAGAGGATAGGATATAATAGAGGATAGGATAGGATAGAGGATCGGATAGAGGATAGGATAGGATAGAGGATCGGATAGAGGATAGGATAGGATAGAGGATAGGATAGGATAGAGGATAGGATAGGAAAGAGGGTAGGATAGGATAGAGGAGAGGATAGGATAGAGGATAGGATAGGATAGAGGATAGGATAGGATAGAGGATAGGATAGGATAGAGGATAGGATAGGATAGAGGATAGGATAGGATAGAGGATTGGATATGATAGAGGATAGGATAGAGGATAGAATAGGATAGATGATATTATAGGATAGAGGATAGGATATGATAGAGTATACGATATTATAGAGGATAGGATAGGGTAGAGGATAGGATAGAGGATAGGATAGGATACGATAGAGGATAGTATAGATGATAGGATAGGTTAGAGGATCTGATAGAGGATAGGATAGGATAGAGTATACGATAGAGGATTGGATATGATAGAGGATAGGATTGAGGATACGATAGAGGATTGGATATGATAGAGGATAGGATAGAGGATAGAATAGGATAGATGATATTATAGGATAGAGGATAGGATATGATAGAGTAAACGATATTAAAGAGGATAGGATAGAGGATAGGATAGGATAGAGGATAGGATAGAGGATAGAAGATAGGATAGGATAGAGGGTAGGATAGGATAGAGGATAGGATAGGATAGAGGATAGGATAGAGGATAGAAGATAGGATAGGATAGAGGGTAGGATAGGATAGAGGATAGGATAGGATAGAGGATAGGATAGGAAAGAGGGTAGGATAGGATAGAGGATAGAGTATAGGATAGGATAGAGGATAGGATAGGATAGAGGAGGGGATAGGATAGAGGATAGTATAGGATAGAGGATAGGATAGGATAGAGGATAGGATAGAGGATAAGATGGGATAGAGGATAGGATGGGATAGAGGATAGGATAGGATAGAGGATAGGATAGGATAGAGGATAGGATATAATAGAGGATAGGATAGAATAGAGGATAGGATAGGATAGAAGATAGGATAGGATACGATAGAGGATAGTATAGATGATAGGATAGGTTAGAGGATCTGATAGAGGATAGGATAGGATATGATAGAGGATAGGATAGAGGATAGAATAGGATAGATGATATTATAGGATAGAGGATAGGATCTGATAGAGTAAACGATATTATAGAGGATAGGATAGAGGATAGGATATGATCGAGGATAGGATAGAGGATAGGATAGAGGATAGGATAGAGGATAGGATAGGATAGGGGATAGGATAGGATAGAGGATCGGATAGAGGATAGGATAGGATAGAGGATAGGATAGGATACGATAGAGGATAGTATAGATGATAGGATAGGTTAGAGGATCTGATAGAGGATAGGATAGGATAGGATAGAGGATAGGATAGGATAGAGGATAGGATTGGATAGAGGATTGGATAGAGGATAGGATAGAGGATAGGATAGAGGATAGGATAGGATAGAGGATAGGATATAATAGAGGATAGGATAGGATAGAGGATCGGATAGAGGATAGGATAGGATAGAGGATAGGATAGGATAGAGGATCGGATAGAGGATAGGATAGGATAGAGGATAGGATAGGATAGAGGATAGGATAGGAAAGAGGGTAGGATAGGATAGAGGATAGGATAGGATAGAGGATAGGATAGGATAGAGGATTGGATATGATAGAGGATAGGATAGAGGATAGAATAGGATAGATGATATTATAGGATAGAGGATAGGATATGATAGAGTAAACGATATTAAAGAGGATAGGATAGAGGATAGGATAGGATAGAGGATAGGATAGAGGATAGAAGATAGGATAGGATAGAGGGTAGGATAGGCTAGAGGATAGGATAGGATAGAGGATAGGATAGGAAAGAGGGTAGGATGGGATAGAGGATAGGATAGGATAGAGGATAGGGTAGGATAGAGGATAGGATAGGATAGAGTATACGATAGAGGATTGGATATGATAGAGGATAGGATTGAGGATGCGATAGAGGATTGGATATGATAGAGGATAGGATAGAGGATAGAATAGGATAGATGATATTATAGGATAGAGGATAGGATATGATAGAGTAAACGATATTAAAGAGGATAGGATAGAGGATAGGATAGGATAGAGGATAGGATAGGATAGAGGATACGATAGGATACGATAGAGGATAGTATAGATGACAGGATAGGTTAGAGGATCTGATAGAGGATAGGATAGGATAGAGGATAGGATAGGATAGAGGATAGGATAGGATAGAGGATAGGATAGGATAGGATAGAGGATAGGATAGGATAGAGGATAGGATAGGATAGAGGATAGGATAGGATAGAGGATAGAATAGGATAGATGATATTATAGGATAGAGGATAGGATATGATAGAGTATACGATATTATAGAGGATAGGATAGGGTAGAGGATAGGATAGAGGATAGGATAGGATACGATAGAGGATAGTATACATGATAGGATAGGTTAGAGGATCTGATAGAGGATAGGATAGGATAGAGTATACGATAGAGGATTGGATATGATAGAGGATAGGATTGAGGATACGATAGAGGATTGGATATGATAGAGGATAGGATAGAGGATAGAATAG
Source organism: Halictus rubicundus (assembly GCF_050948215.1). Classification (NCBI taxonomy): domain Eukaryota; kingdom Metazoa; phylum Arthropoda; class Insecta; order Hymenoptera; family Halictidae; genus Halictus; species Halictus rubicundus. Next base: position 95,535 of record NW_027489041.1, on the reverse strand, counting down.
GATAGATGATATTATAGGATAGAGGATAGGATATGATAGAGGATAGGATAGGATAGAGGATAGGATAGAGGATAGGATAGAGGATAGAAGATAGAATAGGATAGAGGGTAGGATAGGATAGAGGATAGGATAGGATAGAGGATAGGATAGAGGATAGAAGATAGGATAGGATAGAGGGTAGGATAGGATAGAGGATAGGATAGGATAGAGGATAGGATAGGAAAGAGGGTAGGATAGGATAGAGGATAGAGTATAGGATAGGATAGAGGATAGGATAGGATAGAGGAGGGGATAGGATAGAGGATAGGATAGGATAGAGGATAGGATAGGATAGAGGATAGGATAGGATAGAGGATAAGATGGGATAGAGGATAGGATGGGATAGAGGATAGGATAGGATAGAGGATAGGATAGGAAAGAGGGTAGGATGGGATAGAGGATAGGATAGGATAGAGGATAGGGTAGGATAGAGGATAGGATAGGATAGAGTATACGATAGAGGATTGGATATGATAGAGGATAGGATAGGATAGAGGATAGGATAGGATAGAGGATAGGATAGGATAGAGGATAGGATAGGATAGGATAGAGGATAGGATAGGATAGAGGATAGGATAGGATAGAGGATAGGATAGGATAGAGGATAGGATAGGATAGAGGATTGGATATGATAGAGGATAGGATGGAGGATAGAATAGGATAGATGATATTATAGGATAGAGGATAGGATATGATAGAGTAAACGATATTATAGAGGATAGGATAGAGGATACGATAGGATCGAGGATAGGATAGAGGATAGGATAGAGGATAGGATAGAGGATAGGATAGGATAGGGGATAGGATAGGATAGAGGATCGGATAGAGGATAGGATAGGATAGAGGATAGGATAGGATAGAGGATAGGATAGGATAGAGGATAGGTTAGGATAGAGGATAGGATGGGATAGAGGATAGGATGGGATCGAGGATAGGATAGGATAGAGGATAGGATATAATAGAGGATAGGATAGGATAGAGAATCGGATAGAGGATAGGATAGGATAGAGGATCGGATAGAGGATAGGATAGGATAGAGGATCGGATAGAGGATAGGATAGGATAGAGGATAGGATAGGATAGAGGATAGGATAGGAAAGAGGGTAGGATATGATAGAGTAAACGATATTATAGAGGATAGGATAGGGTAGAGGATAGGATAGAGGATAGGATAGGATAGAGGATAGGATAGGATAGAGGATAGGATAGGATAGAGGATAGGATAGAGGATAGAATAGGATGGATGATATTATAGGATAGAGGATAGGATATGATAGAGTAAACGATATTATAGAGGATAGAATAGAGGATAGGATAGGAACGAGGATAGGATAGAGGATAGGATAGGATTGGGGATAGGATAGGATAGAGGATCGGATAGAGGATAGGATAGGATAGAGGATAGGATAGGATACGATAGAGGATAGTATATATGATAGGATAGGTTAGAGGATCTGATAGAGGATAGGATAGGATAGAGGATCGGATAGAGGATAGGATAGGATAGAGGATAGGATAGGATAGAGGATAGGATAGGAAAGAGGGTAGGATATGATAGAGTAAACGATATTATAGAGGATAGGATAGGGTAGAGGATAGGATAGAGGATAGGATAGGATAGAGGATAGGATAGGATAGAGGATAGGATAGGATAGAGGATAGGATTGGATAGAGGATAGGATAGAGGATAGGATAGAGTATAGGATAGGATAGAGGAGAGGATAGGATGGAGGATAGAGGATAGAGTATAGGATAGGATAGAGGATAGGATAGGATAGAGGATAGGATAGGATAGAGGATAGGATAGGATAGAGGATAGGATAGGATAGAGGATAGGTTAGGATAGAGGATAGGATGGGATAGAGGATAGGATGGGATCGAGGATAGGATAGGATAGAGGATAGGATAGGATAGAGGATAGGATAGGATAGAGGATAGGATAGGATAGAGGATAGGATATAATAGAGGATAGGATAGGATAGAGAATCGGATAGAGGATAGGATAGGATAGAGGATCGGATAGAGGATAGGATAGGATAGAGGATAGGATTGGATAGAGGATAGGATAGGAAAGAGGGTAGGATAGGATAGAGGAGAGGATAGGATAGAGGATAGGATAGGATAGAGGATAGGATAGGATAGAGGATAGGATAGGATAGAGGATAGGATAGGATAGAGGATAGGATAGAGGATTGGATATGATAGAGGATAGGATAGAGGATAGAATAGGATAGATGATATTATAGGATAGAGGATAGGATACGATAGAGTAAACGATATTATAGAGGATAGGATAGGGTAGAGGATAGGATAGAGGATAGGATAGGATCGAGGATAGGATAGGATAGAGGATTGGATATGATAGAGGATAGGATAGAGGATAGAATAGGATAGAGGATAGGATAGGATACGATAGAGGATAGTATAGATGATAGGATAGGTTAGAGGATCTGATGGAGGATAGGATAGGATAGGATAGAGGATAGGATAGGATAGAGGATAGCATAGGATAGAGGATAGGATTGGATAGAGGATAGGATAGGATAGAGGATAGGATAGGATAGAGGATAAGATGGGATAGAGGATAGGATGGGATAGAGGATAGGATAGGATAGAGGATAGGATAGGATAGAGGATAGGATATAATAGAGGATAGGATAGAATAGAGGATAGGATAGGATAGAAGATAGGATAGGATACGATAGAGGATAGTATAGATGATAGGATAGGTTAGAGGATCTGATAGAGGATAGGATAGGATATGATAGAGGATAGGATAGAGGATAGAATAGGATAGATGATATTATAGGATAGAGGATAGGATCTGATAGAGTAAACGATATTATAGAGGATAGGATAGAGGATAGGATATGATCGAGGATAGGATAGAGGATAGGATAGAGGATAGGATAGAGGATAGGATAGGATAGGGGATAGGATAGGATAGAGGATCGGATAGAGGATAGGATAGGATAGAGGATAGGATAGGATACGATAGAGGATAGTATAGATGATAGGATAGGTTAGAGGATCTGATAGAGGATAGGATAGGATAGGATAGAGGATAGGATAGGATAGAGGATAGGATTGGATAGAGGATTGGATAGAGGATAGGATAGAGGATAGGATAGAGGATAGGATAGGATAGAGGATAGGATATAATAGAGGATAGGATAGGATAGAGGATCGGATAGAGGATAGGATAGGATAGAGGATAGAATAGGATAGAGGATCGGATAGAGGATAGGATAGGATAGAGGATAGGATAGGATAGAGGATAGGATAGGAAAGAGGGTAGGATAGGATAGAGGATAGGATAGGATAGAGGATAGGATAGGATAGAGGATTGGATATGATAGAGGATAGGATAGAGGATAGAATAGGATAGATGATATTATAGGATAGAGGATAGGATATGATAGAGTAAACGATATTAAAGAGGATAGGATAGAGGATAGGATAGGATAGAGGATAGGATAGAGGATAGAAGATAGGATAGGATAGAGGGTAGGATAGGCTAGAGGATAGGATAGGATAGAGGATAGGATAGGAAAGAGGGTAGGATGGGATAGAGGATAGGATAGGATAGAGGATAGGGTAGGATAGAGGATAGGATAGGATAGAGTATACGATAGAGGATTGGATATGATAGAGGATAGGATTGAGGATGCGATAGAGGATTGGATATGATAGAGGATAGGATAGAGGATAGAATAGGATAGATGATATTATAGGATAGAGGATAGGATATGATAGAGTAAACGATATTAAAGAGGATAGGATAGAGGATAGGATAGGATAGAGGATACGATAGGATACGATAGAGGATAGTATAGATGACAGGATAGGTTAGAGGATCTGATAGAGGATAGGATAGGATAGAGGATAGGATAGGATAGAGGATAGGATAGGATAGAGGATAGGATAGGATAGGATACAGGATAGGATAGGATAGAGGATAGGATAGGATAGAGGATAGGATAGGATAGAGGATAGAATAGGATAGATGATATTATAGGATAGAGGATAGGATATGATAGAGTATACGATATTATAGAGGATAGGATAGGGTAGAGGATAGGATAGAGGATAGGATAGGATACGATAGAGGATAGTATACATGATAGGATAGGTTAGAGGATCTGATAGAGGATAGGATAGGATAGAGTATACGATAGAGGATTGGATATGATAGAGGATAGGATAGAGGATAGAATAGGATAGATGATATTATAGGATAGAGGATAGGATATGATAGAGTAAACGATATTAAAGAGGATAGGACAGAGGATAGGATAGGATAGAGGATAGGATAGAGGATAGGATAGAGGATAGAAGATAGGATAGGATAGAGGGTAGGATAGGATAGAGGATAGGATAGGATAGAGGATAGGATAGAGGATAGAAGATAGGATAGGATAGAGGGTAGGATAGGATAGAGGATAGGATAGGATAGAGGATAGGATAGGAAAGAGGGTAGGATAGGATAGAGGATAGAGTATAGGATAGGATAGAGGATAGGATAGGATAGAGGAGGGGATAGGATAGAGGATAGGATAGGATAGAGGATAGGATAGGATAGAGGATAGGATAGGATAGAGGATAAGATGGGATAGAGGATAGGATGGGATAGAGGATAGGATAGGATAGAGGATAGGATAGGAAAGAGGGTAGGATGGGATAGAGGATAGGATAGGATAGAGGATAGGGTAGGATAGAGGATAGGATAGGATAGAGTATACGATAGAGGATTGGATATGATAGAGGATAGGATAGGATAGAGGATAGGATAGGATAGAGGATAGGATAGGATAGAGGATAGGATAGGATAGGATAGAGGATAGGATAGGATAGAGGATAGGATAGGATAGAGGATAGGATAGGATAGAGGATAGGATAGGATAGAGGATTGGATATGATAGAGGATAGGATGGAGGATAGAATAGGATAGATGATATTATAGGATAGAGGATAGGATATGATAGAGTAAACGATATTATAGAGGATAGGATAGAGGATACGATAGGATCGAGGATAGGATAGAGGATAGGATAGAGGATAGGATAGAGGATAGGATAGAGGATAGGATAGGATAGGGGATAGGATAGGATAGAGGATCGGATAGAGGATAGGATAGGATAGAGGATAGGATAGGATAGAGGATAGGATAGGATAGAGGATAGGTTAGGATAGAGGATAGCATGGGATAGAGGATTGGATATGATAGAGGATAGGATAGAGGATAGAATAGGATAGATGATATTATAGGATAGAGGATAGGATATGATAGAGTAAACGATATTATAGAGGATAGGATAGAGGATAGGATAGGAACGAGGATAGGATAGAGGATAGGATAGAGGATAGGATAGGATAGAGGATAGGATAGGATAGAGGATAGGATAGGATGGAGGATAGGATAGGATAGAGGATAGGATAGGATAGAGGATAGGATAGGATAGAGGATAGGTTAGGATAGAGGATAGGATAGGATAGAGGATAGGATGGGATCGAGGATAGGATAGGATAGAGGAATGGATATAATAGAGGATAGGATAGGATAGAGAATCGGATAGAGGATAGGATAGGATAGAGGATAGGATAGGATAGAGGATAGGATAGAGGATAGAATAGGATAGATGATATTATAGGATAGAGGATAGGATATGATAGAGTAAACGATATTATAGAGGATAGGATAGGGTAGTGGATAGGATAGAGGATAGGATAGGATAGAGGATAGGATAGGATAGAGGATAGGATAGGATAGAGGATTGGATATGATAGAGGATAGGATAGAGGATAGAATAGGATAGATGATATTATAGGATAGAGGATAGGATATGATAGAGTAAACGATATTATAGAGGATAGGATAGAGGATAGGATAGGAACGAGGATAGGATAGAGGATAGGATAGAGGATAGGATAGGGTAGAGGATAGGATAGGATAGAGGATAGGATAGGAAAGAGGGTAGGATAGGATAGAGGAGAGGATAGGATAGAGGATAGGATAGGATAGAGGATAGGATAGGATAGAGGATAGGATAGGATAGAGGATAGGATAGGATAGAGGATAGGATAGGATAGAGGATAGGATAGGATAGAGGATAGGTTAGGATAGAGGATAGGATGGGATAGAGGATAGGATGGGATCGAGGATAGGATAGGATAGAGGAATGGATATAATAGAGGATAGGATAGGATAGAGAATCGGATAGAGGATAGGATACGATAGAGGATAGGATAGGATAGAGGATAGGATAGGATAGAGGATAGGATAGGATAGAGGATCGGATAGAGGATAGGATAGGATAGAGGATAGGATAGGATAGAGGATAGGATAGGAAAGAGGGTAGGATAGGATAGAGGAGAGGATAGGATAGAGGATAGGATAGGATCGAGGATAGGATAGGATAGAGGATAGGATATAATAGAGGATAGGATAGGATAGAGAATCGGATAGAGGATAGGATAGGATAGAGGATAGGATAGGATAGAGGATCGGATAGAGGATAGGATAGGATAGAGGATAGGATAGGATAGAGGATAGGATATAATAGAGGATAGGATAGGATAGAGGATAGGATAGGATAGAGGATAGGTTAGGATAGAGGATAGGATGGGATAGAGGATAGGATAGGATAGAGGATAGGATAGGATAGAGGATAGGTTAGGATAGAGGATAGGATAGGATAGAGGATAGGATAGGATAGAGGATAGGATAGGATAGAGGATAGGATAGGATAGAGGATTGGATATGATAGAGGATAGGATAGAGGATAGAATAGGATAGATGATATTATAGGTAGAGGATAGGATATGATAGAGTAAACGATATTATAGAGGATAGGATAGGGTAGAGGATAGGATAGAGGATAGGATAGGATCGAGGATAGGATAGGATAGAGGATTGGATATGATAGAGGATAGGATAGAGGATAGAATAGGATAGATGATATTATAGGATAGAGGATAGGATATGATAGAGTAAACGATATTATAGAGGATAGGATAGGGTAGAGGATAGGATAGAGGATAGGATAGGATAGAGGATAGGATAGGATAGAGGATAGGATAGGATACGATAGAGGATAGTATATATGATAGGATAGGTTAGAGGATCTGACAGAGGATAGGATAGGATAGAGGATAGGATAGGATAGGATAGAGGATAGGATAGGATAGAGGATAGGATAGGATAGAGGATAGGATAGGATAGAGGATAGGATTGGATAGAGGATAGGATAGAGGATAGGATAGAGTATAGGATAGGATAGAGGATAGGATAGGATAGAGGATAGAGGATAGGATAGGATAGAGGATAGGATAGGATAGAGGATAGGATAGGATAGAGGATAGGATAGGATAGAGGATAGGATAGGATAGAGGATAGGTTAGGATAGAGGATAGGATGGGATAGAGGATAGGATGGGATCGAGGATAGGATAGGATAGAGGATAGGATAGGATAGAGGATAGGATAGGATAGAGGATAGGATATAATAGAGGATAGGATAGGATAGAGAATCGGATAGAGGATAGGATAGGATAGATGATATTATAGGATAGAGGATAGGATATGATAGAGTAAACTATATTATAGAGGATAGGATAGGGTAGAGGATAGGATAGAGGATATGATAGGATCGAGGATAGGATAGGATAGAGGATTGGATATGATAGAAGATAGGATAGAGGATAGAATAGGATGGATGATATTATAGGATAGAGGATAGGATATGATAGAGTAAACGATATTATAGAGGATAGAATAGAGGATAGGATAGGAACGAGGATAGGATAGAGGATAGGATAGGATTGGGGATAGGATAGGATAGAGGATCGGATAGAGGATAGGATAGGATAGAGGATAGGATAGGATACGATAGAGGATAGTATATATGATAGGATAGGTTAGAGGATCTGATAGAGGATAGGATAGGATAAAGGATAGGATAGGATAGGATAGAGGATAGGATAGGATAGAGGATAGGATAGGATAGAGGATAGGATTGGATAGAGGATAGGATAGAGGATAGGATAGAGTATAGGATAGGATAGAGGAGAGGATAGGATGGAGGATAGAGGATAGAGTATAGGATAGGATAGAGGATAGGATAGGATAGAGGATAGGATAGGATAGAGGATAGGATAGGATAGAGGATAGGATAGGATAGAGGATAGGTTAGGATAGAGGATAGGATGGGATAGAGGATAGGATGGGATCGAGGATAGGATAGGATAGAGGATAGGATAGGATAGAGGATAGGATAGGATAGAGGATAGGATAGGATAGAGGATAGGATATAATAGAGGATAGGATAGGATAGAGAATCGGATAGAGGATAGGATAGGATAGAGGATAGGATAGGATAGAGGATCGGATAGAGGATAGGATAGGATAGAGGATAGGATTGGATAGAGGATAGGATAGGAAAGAGGGTAGGATGGGATAGAGGAGAGGATAGGATAGAGGATAGGATAGGATAGAGGATAGGATAGGATAGAGGATAGGATAGGATAGAGGATAGGATAGAGGATTGGATATGATAGAGGATAGGATAGAGGATAGAATAGGATAGATGATATTATAGGATAGAGGATAGGATACGATAGAGTAAACGATATTATAGAGGATAGGATAGGGTAGAGGATAGGATAGAGGATAGGATAGGATCGAGGATAGGATAGGATAGAGGATTGGATATGATAGAGGATAGGATAGAGGATAGAATAGGATAGAGGATAGGATAGGATACGATAGAGGATAGTATAGATGATAGGATAGGTTAGAGGATCTGATGGAGGATAGGATAGGATAGGATAGAGGATAGGATAGGATAGAGGATAGCATAGGATAGAGGATAGGATTGGATAGAGGATAGGATAGAGGATAGGATAGAGGATAGGATAGGATAGAGGATAGGATAGGATAGAGGATAGGATAGGATAGAGGATAGGATAGGATAGAGGATAGGATAGGATAGAGGATAGGATAGGATAGAGGATAGGATAGGATAGAGGATAGGATAGGATAGAGGATACGATAGGATAGAGGATTGGATATGATAGAGGATAGGATAGAGGATAGAATAGGATAGATGATATTATAGGATAGAGGATAGGATATGATAGAGTAAACGATATTATAGAGGATAGGGTAGAGGATAGGATAGGATCGAGGATAGGATAGTGGATAGGATAGAGGATAGGATAGAGGATAGGATAGGATAGGGGATAGGATAGGATAGAGGATCGGATAGAGGATAGGATAGGATAGAGGATAGGATAGGATAGAGGATAGGATAGGATACGATAGAGGATAGTATAGATGATAGGATAGGTTAGAGGATCTGATGGAGGATAGGATAGGATAGGATAGAGGATAGGATAGGATAGAGGATAGCATAGGATAGAGGATAGGATTGGATAGAGGATAGGATAGAGGATAGGATAGAGGATAGGATAGGATAGAGGATAGGATAGGATAGAGGATAGGATAGGATAGAGGATAGGATAGGATAGAGGATAGGATAGGATAGAGGATAGGATAGGATAGAGGATAGGATAGGATAGAGGATAGGATAGGATAGAGGATAGGATAGGATAGGATAGAGGATAGGATAGGATAGAGGATAGGATAGGATAGAGGATAGGATAGGATAGAGGATTGGATATGATAGAGGATAGGATAGAGGATAGAATAGGATAGATGATATTATAGGATAGAGGATAGGATATGATAGAGTAAACGATATTATAGAGGATAGGATAGAGGATAGGATAGGATCGAGGATAGGATAGAGGATAGGATAGAGGATAGGATAGAGGATAGGATAGAGGATAGGATAGGATAGGGGATAGGATAGGATAGAGGATCGGATAGAGGATAGGATAGGATAGAGGATAGGATAGGATACGATAGAGGATAGTATACATGATAGGATAGGTTAGAGGATCTGATAGAGGATAGGATAGGATAGAGGATAGGATAGGATAGGATAGAGCATAGGATAGGATAGAGGATAGGATAGGATAGAGGATAGGATTGGATAGAGGATAGGATAGAGGATAGGATAGAGGATAGGATAGGATAGAGGATAGGATAGGATAGAGGATAGGATAGGATAGAGGATAGGATAGGATAGAGGATAGAGGATAGGATAGGATAGAGGATAGGATAGGATAGAGGATAGGATAGGATAGAGGATAGGATACGATAGAGGATTGGATATGATAGAGGATAGGATAGAGGATAGAATATAATAGATGATATTATAGGATAGAGGATAGGATATGATAGAGTAAACGATATTATAGAGGATAGGATAGGGTAGAGGATAGGATAGAGGATAGGATAGGATCGAGGATAGGATAGGATATGATAGAGGATAGGATAGAGGATAGAATAGGATAGATGATATTATAGGATAGAGGATAGGATATGATAGAGTAAACGATATTATAGAGGATAGGATAGAGGATAGGATAGGATAGAGGATAGGATAGGATAGAGGGTAGGATAGGATAGAGGATAGGATATAATAGAGGATAGGATAGGATAGAGGATAGGATAGGATACGATAGAGGATAGTATAGATAATAGGATAGGTTAGAGGATCTGATAGAGGATAGGATAGGATAGAGGATAGGATAGGATAGAGGATAGGATAGGATAGGATAGGATAGCATAGGATAGGATAGGATAGGATAGGATAGGATAGAGGATAGGTTAGGATAGAGGATAGGATAGGATAGAGGATAGGATAGGATAGAGGATTGGATATGATAGAGGATAGGATAGAGGATAGAATAGGATAGGTGATATTATAGGATAGAGGATAGGATATGATGGAGTAAACGATATTATAGAGGATAGGATAGAGGATAGGATAGGATCGAGGATAGGATAGAGGATAGGATAGAGGATAGGATAGAGGATAGGATAGAGGATAGGATAGAGGATAGGATAGGATAGGGGATAGGATAGGATAGAGGATCGGATAGAGGATAGGATAGGATAGAGGATAGGATAGGATACGATAGAGGATAGTATAGATGATAGGATAGGTTAGAGGATCTGATGGAGGATAGGATAGGATAGAGGATAGGATAGGATAGAGGATATAATAGGATAGAGGATAGGATTGGATAGAGGATAGGATAGAGGATAGGATAGAGGATAGGATAGGATAGAGGATAGGATAGGATAGGATAGAGGATAGGATAGGATAGAGGATAGGATAGGATAGAGGATAGGATAGGATAGAGGATAGGATAGGATAGAGGATTGGATATGATAGAGGATAGGATAGAGGATAGAATAGGATAGATGATATTATAGGATAGAGGATAGGATATGATAGAGTAAACGATATTATAGAGGATAGGATAGAGCATAGGATAGGATCGAGGATAGGATATGATAGAGTAAACGATATTAAAGAGGATAGGATAGAGGATAGGATAGGATAGAGGATACGATAGAGGATAGAAGATAGGATAGGATAGAGGGTAGGATAGGATAGAGGATAGGATAGGATAGAGGATAGGATATAATAGAGGATCGGATAGAGGATAGGATAGGATAGAGGATAGGATAGGATAGAGGATCGGATAGAGGATAGGATAGGATAGGATAGAGTATACGATAGAGGATTGGATATGATAGAGGATAGGATGGAGGATACGATAGAGGATTGGATATGATAGAGGATAGGATAGAGGATAGAATAGGATAGATGATATTATAGGATAGAGGATAGGATATGATAGAGTAAACGATATTAAAGAGGATAGGATAGAGGATAGGATAGAGGATAGAAGATAGGATAGGATAGAGGGTAGGATAGGATAGAGGATAGGATAGGATAGAGGATATGATAGGAAAGAGGGTAGGATAGGATTGTGGATAGAGTATAGGATAGGATAGAGGATAGGATAGGATAGAGGAGGGGATAGGATAGAGGATAGGATAGGATAGATGATAGGATAGGAGAGAGCATAGGATAGGATAGAGGATAAGATGGGATAGAGGATAGGATGGGATAGAGGATAGGGTAGGATAGAGGATAGGATAGGATAGAGGATAGGATAGGATAGAGGATAGGATATAATAGAGGATAGGATAGGATAGAGGATAGGATAGGATACGATAGAGGATAGTATAGATGATAGGATAGGTTAGAGGATCTGATAGAGGATAGGATAGGATAGAGGATAGGATAGGATAGAGGATAGGATAGGATAGAGGATAGGATAGGATAGGATAGAGGATAGGATAGGATAGAGGATAGGATAGGATAGAGGATAGGATAGGATAGAGGATAGGATAGGATAGAGGATAGGATAGGATAGAGGGTAGGATAGGATAGAGGATAGGATAGGATAGAGGATGGGATAGGATAGATAATAGGTTAGGATAGAGGATAGGTTAGGATAGAGGATAGGATGGGATAGAGGATAGGATGGGATCGAGGATAGGATAGGATAGAGGGTAGGATAGGATAGAGGATAGGATAGGATAGAGGATAGGATATAATAGAGGGTAGGATAGGATAGAGGATCGGATAGAGGATAGGATAGGATAGAGGATAGGATAGGATAGAGGATCGGATAGAGGATAGGATAGGATAGAGGATAGGATAGGATAGAGGATAGGATAGGAAAGAGGGTAGGATAGGATAGAGGAGAGGATAGGATAGAGGATAGGATAGGATAGAGGATAGGATAGGATAGAGGATAGGATAGGATAGAGGATAGAATAGGATAGAGGATAGGATAGGATAGAGGATTGGATATGATAGAGGATAGGATAGAGGATAGAATAGGATAGATGATATTATAGGATAGAGGATAGGATATGATAGAGTAAACGATATTATAGAGGATAGGATAGGGTAGAGGATAGGATAGAGGATAGGATAGGATCGAGGATAGGATAGGATAGAGGATTGGATATGATAGAGGATAGGATAGAGGATAGAATAGGATAGATGATATTATAGGATAGAGGATAGGATATGATAGAGTAAACGATATTATAGAGGATAGGATAGGGTAGAGGATAGGATAGAGGATAGGATAGGATAGAGGATAGGATAGGATAGAGGATAGGATAGGAAAGAGGGTAGGATAGGATAGAGGATAGGATAGGATAGAGGATAGGATATAATAGAGGATAGGATAGGATAGAGGATAGGATAGGATAGAGGATAGGATAGGATACGATAGAGGATAGTATAGATGATAGGATAGGTTAGAGGATCTGATAGAGGATAGGATAGGATAGAGGATAGGATAGGATAGAGTATACGATAGAGGATTGGATATGATAGAGGATAGGATTGAGGATACGATAGAGGATTGGATATAATAGAGGATAGGATAGAGGATAGAATAGGATAGATGATATTATAGGATAGAGGATAGGATATGATAGAGTAAGCGATATTAAAGAGGATAGGATAGAGGATAGGATAGAGGATAGAAGATAGGATAGGATAGAGGGTAGGATAGGATAGAGGATAGGATAGGATAGAGGATAGGATAGGAAAGAGGGTAGGATAGGATAGAGGATAGGATAGGATAGGATAGAGGATAGGATAGGATAGAGGATAGGATAGGATAGAGGATAGGATAGGATAGAGGATAGGATAGGATAGAGGATAGGATAGGATAGAGGATTGGATATGATAGAGGATAGGATAGAGGATAGAATAGGATAGATGATATTATAGGATAGAGGATAGGATATGATAGAGTAAACGATATTATAGAGGATAGGATAGAGCATAGGATAGGATCGAGGATAGGATATGATAGAGTAAACGATATTAAAGAGGATAGGATAGAGGATAGGATAGGATAGAGGATACGATAGAGGATAGAAGATAGGATAGGATAGAGGGTAGGATAGGATAGAGGATAGGATAGGATAGAGGATAGGATAGGAAAGAGGGTAGGATAGGATAGAGGATAGGATAGGATAGAGGATAGGATAGGATAGAGGATATGATAGGAAAGAGGGTAGGATAGGATTGTGGATAGAGTATAGGATAGGATAGAGGATAGGATAGGATAGAGGAGGGGATAGGATAGAGGATAGGATAGGATAGAGGATAGGATAGGAGAGAGGATAGGATAGGATAGAGGATAAGATGGGATAGAGGATAGGATGGGATAGAGGATAGGGTAGGATAGAGGATAGGATAGGATAGAGGATAGGATAGGATAGAGGATAGGATATAATAGAGGATAGGATAGGATAGAGGATAGGATAGGATACGATAGAGGATAGTATAGATGATAGGATAGGTTAGAGGATCTGATAGAGGATAGGATAGGATAGAGGATAGGATAGGATAGAGGATAGGATAGGATAGAGGATAGGATAGGATAGGATAGAGGATAGGATAGGATAGAGGATAGGATAGGATAGAGGATAGGATAGGATAGAGGATAGGATAGGATAGAGGATAGGATAGGATAGAGGATAGGATAGGATAGAGGATAGGATAGGATAGAGGATGGGATAGGATAGATAATAGGTTAGGATAGAGGATAGGTTAGGATAGAGGATAGGATGGGATAGAGAATAGGATGGGATCGAGGATAGGATAGGATAGAGGATAGGATAGGATAGAGGATAGGATAGGATAGAGGATAGGATATAATAGAGGATAGGATAGGATAGAGGATCGGATAGAGGATAGGATAGGATAGAGGATAGGATTGGATAGAGGATCGGATAGAGGATAGGATAGGATAGAGTAAACGATATTAAAGAGGATAGGATAGAGGATAGGATAGAGGATAGAAGATAGGATAGGATAGAGGGTAGGATAGGATAGAGGATAGGATAGGATAGAGGATATGATAGGAAAGAGGGTAGGATAGGATTGTGGATAGAGTATAGGATAGGATAGAGGATAGGATAGGATAGAGGAGGGGATAGGATAGAGGATAGGATAGGATAGAGGATAGGATAGGAGAGAGGATAGGATAGGATAGAGGATAAGATGAGATAGAGGATAGGATGGGATAGAGGATAGGGTAGGATAGAGGATAGGATAGGATAGAGGATAGGATAGGATAGAGGATAGGATATAATAGAGGATAGGATAGGATAGAGGATAGGATAGGATACGATAGAGGATAGTATAGATGATAGGATAGGTTAGAGGATCTGATAGAGGATAGGATAGGATAGAGGATAGGATAGGATAGAGGATAGGATAGGATAGGATAGAGGATAGGATAGGATAGAGGATAGGATAGGATAGAGGATAGGATAGGATAGAGGATAGGATAGGATAGAGGATAGGATAGGATAGAGGATAGGATAGGATAGAGGATAGGATAGGATAGAGGATAGGATAGGATAGAGGATGGGATAGGATAGATAATAGGTTAGGATAGAGGATAGGTTAGGATAGAGGATAGGATGGGATAGAGGATAGGATGGGATCGAGGATAGGATAGGATAGAGGATAGGATAGGATAGAGGATAGGATAGGATAGAGGATAGGATATAATAGAGGATAGGATAGGATAGAGGATAGGATAGGATAGAGGATAGGATAGGATAGAGGATAGGATATAATAGAGGATAGGATAGGATAGAGGATCGGATAGAGGATAGGATAGGATAGAGGATAGGATAGGATAGAGGATCGGATAGAGGATAGGATAGGATAGAGGATAGGATAGGATAGAGGATAGGATAGGAAAGAGGGTAGGATAGGATAGAGGAGAGGATAGGATAGAGGATAGGATAGGATAGAGGATAGGATAGGATAGAGGATAGGATAGGATAGAGGATAGAATAGGATAGAGGATAGGATAGGATAGAGGATTGGATATGATAGAGGATAGGATAGAGAATAGAATAGGATAGATGATATTATAGGATAGAGGATAGGATATGATAGAGTAAACGATATTATAGAGGATAGGATAGGGTAGAGGATAGGATAGAGGATAGGATAGGATCGAGGATAGGATAGGATAGAGGATTGGATATGATAGAGGATAGGATAGAGGATAGAATAGGATAGATGATATTATAGGATAGAGGATAGGATATGATAGAGTAAACGATATTACAGAGGATAGGATAGGGTAGAGGATAGGATAGAGGATAGGATAGGATAGAGGATAGGATAGGATAGAGGATAGGATAGGAAAGAGGGTAGGATAGGATAGAGGATAGGATAGGATAGAGGATAGGATATAATAGAGGATAGGATAGGATAGAGGATAGGATAGGATAGAGGATAGGATAGGATACGATAGAGGATAGTATAGATAATAGGATAGGTTAGAGGATCTGATAGAGGATAGGATAGGATAGAGGATAGGATAGGATAGAGTATACGATAGAGGATTGGATATGATAGAGGATAGGATTGAGGATACGATAGAGGATTGGATATAATAGAGGATAGGATAGAGGATAGAATAGGATAGATGATATTATAGGATAGAGGATAGGATATGATAGAGTAAACGATATTAAAGAGGATAGGATAGAGGATAGGATAGGATAGAGGATAGGATAGGATAGAGGATAGGATAGGATAGAGGATCGGATAGAGGATAGGATAGGATAGAGGATAGGATAGGATAGAGGATAGGACAGGAAAGAGGGTAGGATAGGATAGAGGAGAGGATAGGATAGAGGATTGGATATGATAGAGGATAGGATAGAGGATAGAATAGGATAGATGATATTATAGGATAGAGGATAGGATATGATAGAGTAAACGATATTATAGAGGATAGGATAGGGTAGAGGATAGGATAGAGGATAGGATAGGATAGAGGATAGGACAGGATAGAGGATAGAGGATAGGATAGGATAGGATAGAGGATAGGATAGGAAAGAGGGTAGGATAGGATAGAGGAGAGGATAGGATAGAGGATAGGATAGGATAGAGGATAGGATAGGATAGAGGATAGGATAGGATAGAGGATAGGATAGGATAGAGGATAGGATAGGATAGAGGATAGAATAGGATCGAGGATAGGATAGAGGATAGGATAGAGGATAGGATAGAGGATAGGATAGGATAGGGGATAGGATAGGATAGAGGATCGGATAGAGGATAGGATAGGATAGAGGATAGGATAGGATACGATAGAGGATAGTATAGATGATAGGATAGGTTAGAGGATCTGATGGAGGATAGGATAGGATAGGATAGAGGATAGGATAGGATAGAGGATAGCATAGGATAGAGGATAGGATTGGATAGAGGATAGGATAGAGGATAGGATAGAGGATATAATAGGATAGAGGATAGGATAGGATAGAGGATAGGATAGGATAGAGGATAGGATAGGATAGAGGATAGGATAGGATAGGATAGAGGATAGGATAGGATAGAGGATAGGATAGGATAGAGGATAGGATAGGATAGAGGATTGGATATGATAGAGGATAGGATAGAGGATAGAATAGGATAGATGATATTATAGGATAGAGGATAGGATATGATAGAGTAAACGATATTATAGAGGATAGGATAGAGGATAGGATAGGATCGAGGATAGGATAGAGGATAGGATAGAGGATAGGATAGAGGATAGGATAGAGGATAGGATAGGATAGGGGATAGGATAGGATAGAGGATCGGATAGAGGATAGGATAGGATAGAGGATAGGATAGGATACGATAGAGGATAGTATAGATGATAGGATAGGTTAGAGGATCTGATAGAGGATAGGATAGGATAGAGGATAGGATAGGATAGGATAGAGGATAGGATAGGATCGAGGATAGGATAGAGGATAGGATAGAGGATAGGATAGAGGATAGGATAGAGGATAGGATATAATAGAGGATAGGATAGGATAGAGGATCGGATAGAGGATAGGATAGGATAGAGGATAGGATTGGATAGAGGATCGGATAGAGGATAGGATAGGATAGAGTAAACGATATTAAAGAGGATAGGATAGAGGATAGGATAGAGGATAGAAGATAGGATAGGATAGAGGGTAGGATAGGATAGAGGATAGGATAGGATAGAGGATATGATAGGAAAGAGGGTAGGATAGGATTGTGGATAGAGTATAGGATAGGATAGAGGATAGGATAGGATAGAGGAGGGGATAGGATAGAGGATAGGATAGGATAGAGGATAGGATAGGAGAGAGGATAGGATAGGATAGAGGATAAGATGGGATAGAGGATAGGATGGGATAGAGGATAGGGTAGGATAGAGGATAGGATAGGATAGAGGATAGGATAGGATAGAGGATAGGATATAATAGAGGATAGGATAGGATAGAGGATAGGATAGGATACGATAGAGGATAGTATAGATGATAGGATAGGTTAGAGGATCTGATAGAGGATAGGATAGGATAGAGGATAGGATAGAGGATAGGATAGGATAGAGGATAGGATAGGATAGAGGATAGGATAGGATAGAGGATAGGATAGGATAGAGGATAGGATAGGATAGAGGATAGGATAGGATAGAGGATGGGATAGGATAGATAATAGGTTAGGATAGAGGATAGGTTAGGATAGAGGATAGGATGGGATAGAGGATAGGATGGGATCGAGGATAGGATAGGATAGAGGATAGGATAGGATAGAGGATAGGATAGGATAGAGGATAGGATATAATAGAGGATAGGATAGGATAGAGGATCGGATAGAGGATAGGATAGGATAGAGGATAGGATAGGATAGAGGATCGGATAGAGGATAGGATAGGATAGAGGATAGGATAGGATAGAGGATAGGATAGGAAAGAGGGTAGGATAGGATAGAGGAGAGGATAGGATAGAGGATAGGATAGGATAGAGGATAGGATAGGATAGAGGATAGGATAGGATAGAGGATAGAATAGGATAGAGGATAGGATAGGATAGAGGATTGGATATGATAGAGGATAGGATAGAGGATAGAATAGGATAGATGATATTATAGGATAGAGGATAGGATATGATAGAGTAAACGATATTATAGAGGATAGGATAGGGTAGAGGATAGGATAGAGGATAGGATAGGATCGAGGATAGGATAGGATAGAGGATTGGATATGATAGAGGATAGGATAGAGGATAGAATAGGATAGATGATATTATAGGATAGAGGATAGGATATGATAGAGTAAACGATATTACAGAGGATAGGATAGGGTAGAGGATAGGATAGAGGATAGGATAGGATAGAGGATAGGATAGGATAGAGGATAGGACAGGATAGAGGATAGAGGATAGGATAGGATAGGATAGAGGATAGGATAGGAAAGAGGGTAGGATAGGATAGAGGAGAGGATAGGATAGAGGATAGGATAGGATAGAGGATAGGATAGGATAGAGGATAGGATAGGATAGAGGATAGGATAGGATAGAGGATAGGATAGGATAGAGGATTGGATATGATAGAGGATAGGATAGAGGATAGAATAGGATAGATGATATTATAGGATAGAGGATAGGATATGATAGAGTAAACGATATTATACAGGATAGGATAGAGGATAGGATAGGATCGAGGATAGGATAGAGGATAGGATAGAGGATAGGATAGAGGATAGGATAGGATAGGGGATAGGATAGGATAGAGGATCGGATAGAGGATAGGATAGGATAGAGGATAGGATAGGATACGATAGAGGATAGTATAGATGATAGGATAGGTTAGAGGATCTGATGGAGGATAGGATAGGATAGGATAGAGGATAGGATAGGATAGAGGATAGCATAGGATAGAGGATAGGATTGGATAGAGGATAGGATAGAGGATAGGATAGAGGATATAATAGAATAGAGGATAGGATAGGATAGAGGATAGGATAGGATAGAGGATAGGATAGGATAGAGGATAGGATAGGATAGGATAGGATAGAGGATAGGATAGGATAGAGGATAGGATAGGATAGAGGATAGGATAGGATAGAGGATTGGATATGATAGAGGATAGGATAGAGGATAGAATAGGATAGATGATATTATAGGATAGAGGATAGGATATGATAGAGTAAACGATATTATAGAGGATAGGATAGAGGATAGGATAGGATCGAGGATAGGATAGAGGATAGGATAGAGGATAGGATAGAGGATAGGATAGAGGATAGGATAGGATAGGGGATAGGATAGGATAGAGGATCGGATAGAGGATAGGATAGGATAGAGGATAGGATAGGATACGATAGAGGATAGTATAGATGATAGGATAGGTTAGAGGATCTGATGGAGGATAGGATAGGATAGGATAGAGGATAGGATAGGATAGAGGATAGCATAGGATAGAGGATAGGATTGGATAGAGGATAGGATAGAGGATAGGATAGAGGATATAATAGGATAGAGGATAGGATAGGATAGAGGATAGGATAGGATAGAGGATAGGATAGGATAGGATAGGATAGGATAGGATAGGATAGAGGATAGGATAGGATAGAGGATAGGATAGGATAGAGGATAGGATAGGATAGAGGATTGGATATGATAGAGGATAGGATAGAGGATAGAATAGGATAGATGATATTATAGGATAGAGGATAGGATATGATAGAGTAAACGATATTATAGAGGATAGGATAGAGGATAGGATAGGATCGAGGATAGGATAGAGGATAGGATAGAGGATAGGATAGAGGATAGGATAGAGGATAGGATAGGATAGGGGATAGGATAGGATAGAGGATCGGATAGAGGATAGGATAGGATAGAGGATAGGATAGGATACGATAGAGGATAGTATAGATGATAGGATAGGTTAGAGGATCTGATAGAGGATAGGATAGGATAGAGGATAGGATAGGATAGGATAGAGGATAGGATAGGATAGAGGATAGGATAGGATAGAGGATAGGATTGGATAGAGGATAGGATAGAGGATAGGATAGAGGATAGGATAGGATAGAGGATAGGATAGGATAGAGGATAGAGGATAGGATAGGATAGAGGATAGGATAGGATAGAGGATAGGATAGGATAGAGGATAGGATTGGATAGAGGATAGGATAGAGGATAGGATAGAGGATAGGATAGGATAGAGGATAGGATAGGATAGAGGATAGAGGATAGGATAGGATAGAGGATAGGATAGGATAGAGGATAGGATAGGATAGAGGATAGGATAGGATAGAGGATAGAGGATAGGATAGGATAGAGGGTAGGATAGGATAGAGGATAGGATAGGATAGAGGATAGGATAGGAAAGAGGGTAGGATAGGATAGAGGATAGGATAGGATAGAGGATAGGATAGGATAGAGGATAGGATAGGATAGAGGATAGAATAGGATAGATGATATTATAGGATAGAGGATAGGATATGATAGAGTAAACGATATTATAGAGGATAGGATAGGGTAGAGGATAGGATAGAGGATAGGATAGGATCGAGGATAGGATAGGATAGAGGATTGGATATGATAGAGGATAGGATAGAGGATAGAATAGGATAGATGATATTATAGGATAGAGGATAGGATATGATAGAGTAAACGATATTATAGAGGATAGGATAGGGTAGAGGATAGGATAGAGGATAGGATTTGATGGAGGATGGGATAGGATAGAGGATAGGATAGGAAAGAGGGTAGGATAGGATAGAGGATAGGATAGGATAGAGGATAGGATATAATAGAGGATAGGATAGGATAGAGGATAGGATAGGATAGAGGATAGGATAGGATACGATAGAGGATAGTATAGATGATAGGATAGGTTAGAGGATCTGATAGAGGATAGGATAGGATAGAGGATAGGATAGGATAGAGTATACGATAGAGGATTGGATATGATAGAGGATAGGATTGAGGATACGATAGAGGATTGGATATGATAGAGGATAGGATAGAGGATAGAATAGGATAGATGATATTATAGGATAGAGGATAGGATATGATAGAGTAAACGATATTAAAGAGGATAGGATAGAGGATAGGATAGGATAGAGGATAGGATAGAGGATAGAAGATAGGATAGGATAGAGGGTAGGATAGGATAGAGGATAGGATAGGATAGAGGATAGGATAGGAAAGAGGGTAGGATAGGATAGAGGATAGAGTATAGGATAGGATAGAGGATAGGATAGGATAGAGGATAGGATAGGATAGAGGATAGGATAGGATAGAGGATAAGATGGGATAGAGGATAGGATGGGATAGAGGATAGGATAGGATAGAGGATAGGATAGGATAGAGGATAGGATAGGATAGAGGATAGGATAGGATAGAGGATAGGATATAATAGAGGATAGGATAGGATAGAGGATAGGATAGGATAGAGGATAGGATAGGATACGATAGAGGATTGGATATGATAGAGGATAGGATAGAGGATAGAATAGGATAGATGATATTATAGGATAGAGGATAGGATATGATAGAGTAAACGATATTATAGAGGATAGGATAGGGTATAGGATAGGATAGAGGATAGGATAGGATAGAGGATAGGATAGGATAGAGGATAAGATATAATAGAGGATAGGATAGGATAGAGGATAGGATAGGATAGAGGATAGGATAGGATAGAGGATAGGATATAATAGAGGATAGGATAGGATAGAGGATAGGATAGGATACGATAGAGGATTGGATATGATAGAGGATAGGATAGAGGATAGAATAGGATAGATGATATTATAGGATAGAGGATAGGATATGATAGAGTAAACGATATTATAGAGGATAGGATAGGGTATAGGATAGGATAGAGGATAGGATAGGATAGAGGATAGGATAGGATAGAGGATAGGATATAATAGAGGATAGGATAGGATACGATAGAGGATAGTATAGATAATAGGATAGGTTAGAGGATCTGATAGAGGATAGGATAGGATAGAGGATAGGATAGGATAGAGGATAGGATAGGATAGAGGATAGGATAGGATAGAGGATAGGATAGGATAGAGGATAAGATGGGATAGAGGATAGGATGGGATAGAGGATAGGATAGGATAGAGGATAGGATAGGATAGAGGATAGGATAGGATAGAGGATAGGATAGGATAGAGGATAGGATATAATAGAGGATAGGATAGGATAGAGGATAGGATAGGATAGAGGATAGGATAGGATACGATAGAGGATTGGATATGATAGAGGATAGGATAGAGGATAGAATAGGATAGATGATATTATAGGATAGAGGATAGGATATGATAGAGTAAACGATATTATAGAGGATAGGATAGGGTATAGGATAGGATAGAGGATAGGATAGGATAGAGGATAGGATAGGATAGAGGATAAGATATAATAGAGGATAGGATAGGATAGAGGATAGGATAGGATTGAGGATACGATAGAGGATTGGATATGATAGAGGATAGGATAGAGGATAGAATAGGATAGATGATATTATAGGATAGAGGATAGGATATGATAGAGTAAACGATATTAAAGAGGATAGGATAGAGGATAGGATAGGATAGAGGATAGAAGATAGGATAGGATAGAGGGTAGGATAGGATAGAGGATAGGATAGGATAGAGGATAGGATAGGAAAGAGGGTAGGATAGGATAGAGGATAGGATAGCATAGAGGATAGGATAGGATAGAGGATAGGATAGGATAGAGTATACGATAGAGGATTGGATATGATAGAGGATAGGATTGAGGATACGATAGAGGATTGGATATGATAGAGGATAGGATAGAGGATTGGATATGATAGAGGATAGGATAGAGGATAGAATAGGATAGATGATATTATAGGATAGAGGATAGGATATGATAGAGTAAACGATATTAAAGAGGATAGGATAGAGGATAGGATAGGATAGAGGATAGGATAGAGGATAGAAGATAGGATAGGATAGAGGGTAGGATAGGATAGAGGATAGGATAGGATAGAGGAAAGGATAGGAAAGAGGGTAGGATAGGATAGTGGATAGAGTATAGGATAGGATAGAGGATAGGATAGGATAGAGGAGGGGATAGGATAGAGGATAGGATAGGATAGAGGATAGGATAGGATAGAGGATAGGATAGGATAGAGGATAAGATGGGATAGAGGATAGGATGGGATAGAGGATAGGATAGGATAGAGGATAGGATATTATAGAGGATAGGATAGGGTAGAGGATAGGATAGGATAGAGGATAGGATAGGATAGGGGGTAGGATAGGATAGAGGATAGGATATAATAGAGGATAGGATAGGATACGATAGAGGATAGTATAGATAATAGGATAGGTTAGAGGATCTGATAGAGGATAGGATAGGATAGAGGATAGGATAGGATAGGATAGGATAGGATAGGATAGGATAGAGGATAGGATAGGATAGAGGATAGGATAGGATAGAGGATAGGATAGGATAGAGGATTGGATATGATAGAGGATAGGATAGAGGATAGAATAGGATAGATGATATTATAGGATAGAGGATAGGATATGATAGAGTAAACGATATTATAGAGGATAGGATAGAGGATAGGATAGGATCGAGGATAGGATAGAGGATAGGATAGAGGATAGGATAGAGGATAGGATAGAGGATAGGATAGAGGATAGGATAGGATAGGGGATAGGATAGGATAGAGGATCGGATAGAGGATAGGATAGGATAGAGGATAGGATAGGATACGATAGAGGATAGTATAGATGATAGGATAGGTTAGAGGATCTGATGGAGGATAGGATAGGATAGAGGATAGGATAGAATAGAGGATAGGATAGGATAGAGGATAGGATTGGATAGAGGATAGGATAGAGGATAGGATAGAGGATAGGATGGGGACCGAGGGGATATGGGCTTAGTAGTGGTGACTCGGATCCACTACTAGGTATGCCACAGTGGTGGCGGTCATATCCCTAAAATCCTCTACGCTCCACCTCCTCGTGGTGGTCCCTGGGAACACACATAGTTGTGTGTTGCTAACGGAGCGAGGGGTATTCCGCGGAAAGTAGTCCCAATGATGTATGAGGCGATGCCGGCGGGATCTTCGGATCCTGGCAGGGCCTCCCTTGCCGGTAAGGCTCACACGGAGGGATAAAAAACCGCGGAATGGGTCCTGCGATAACGACCGGGGAGGTCGCCGCAGGGCCCTTGCCGTAAACCGGTGGTCATGTTTTACCGGAACGGTGGTCTTGCCTTAATCGGCCGGGCCGC
Organism: Halictus rubicundus; assembly: GCF_050948215.1. Taxonomy (NCBI): domain Eukaryota; kingdom Metazoa; phylum Arthropoda; class Insecta; order Hymenoptera; family Halictidae; genus Halictus; species Halictus rubicundus. Next base: position 70,395 of record NW_027489041.1, on the reverse strand, counting down.
GAGGATGATAACCTCTACAAAAATCCCTAATGCCCTAAGCTTAGGTGCGCGGTGAGAGGGTACGCCCTGGCTACAGGGCGCGGCTGGTGGGGTACATCAGCCACTAGCGCACCATCTCTGGATACCTGGCGAACTCCAGTTGAAATTAGCCTTACCCGGGCAAGGAGGCTCTGCCCGGGCGGACGTGTTTTTTCCTGCCAATCTCGTGGGACCAGATATGGAATCGTATAATAAAAACCTTGATGTTGTGGGGGAGGCTGCCGATACGGCAGCAGCTGCGGCGGGGGAAGAGACGGCAGCGGTCACTGACGGGGAGGGGATGGCAACGATTACTGCCGGGGAGGACGCGGTCGTGGTCATCGCGGACGAGGACTCGGATGGGGATGAAACAATCATCTCCATCTCGAGCTCCGTCGGCTCGATCGTGACGCGCGGGGGCGCGGAGAAGCGGGGCGCGACATCTGGGGTCTCTGACCCCAAGCGTGCCCGGTTAGAGGGGGGGCAGCACACCCGCGGCGGGTCGGTGTCGCGGACGGACCCCGGGGAGGGCTCGTCGGGGACGCCCACCATGGATCTGGCCCTCGGCGGCCGCGCCGAGAGGAGTCAGACGAGGAGGGTGGATGACCTCATCGAGCTGGGTGGGAGGATGCCGACAGCGCAGCTAGTAGGGGAGGTGGAGGAGGCGATGTTGAGGGTGGAGAGAGTCTCCACCGTCTCAAAGGGCCTCAAGGGGGACCTGGCTAAAGACTTGCGGGATTGTTCTGCAGTCGCCAGGGCCCACTGCACCACCTTGATGCAGCGGTGCTTTACCGGGATGGCGTGGCAGGGTAGCCAGGAGGTGGCCCGCCTCCGCGAGCAGAACGCGGCCCTCGCGAAGGAGGCGGGTGACCTCCGGGCGAGGCTCCGGTCAATGGAGGCCGGGCGGCGGGCGAACACCGACAGCGGTCGCCGGGCGGGACATGCGCCAATAGGGGAAGCGCCCCCCGCCTCCTCGACAGCGGGGGTCCGTACGCGGGGGATGGAGGCGATGGGACCGTCGGGGGAGGGAGCGGGAGTTTTGGACTCCGAAGCCCTGCTTCTCCGGGTCGGCGCGCTGATAACGGCCAGGAACCGGGAGCTAGAGGCCCGGATGGAGGAGCGGTTCCGGACGATTCTGGCCGGGTTGGCCCCGGCCCTCCGGGCGGAGGGTAAATCGGCGCGCGAGGCGACGCCGGTGGCTTCTCTGCCGGCGACGTCTGTCACCAAGGGGACTGGACCGGTGGTCGTGTCCAACGTGAGGGTGGTGCCCCCCGTTATCATTCCGCCACCGGTCGTCCCGGCCTCGTGGATGGAGGTGACGAGCAAGGCGGCGAAGAGGGCCAAGAAGAAGATGGCCGCGGAGGAGGCTGCGGCGAGAGCAGCCGCGGCCGAGGCAGCTGCCGCCGCTTCACGGCTGCAGGCTGCGAGGGAGCCGAGGGCGGCGGGCGGCGCACGAGTGCAGGGCGGCGCGAGCGCGGCGAAGCCCGCCGCCGGGAGGGACGGTGGCCTGGGACGCACCCCCAGAACGGCAGCAGTGGCCATCACCATCCCCGAGAGCTGCAAGCTCACTTATTCGGAGGTGATGGCCAGGGCAAAAGAGAGGGTGGACCTCAAGGCTATCGGGATCGAGTCGGGGGTGCTTCCCAGGCGGTCGAAAACCGGCGGGATCCTCCTGGAGGTCAGGGGCACGGGGTGCCAGGAGAAGGCACGGGCCCTCTCCGGGAGGATCGCCGAGGCGCTTGGGGGGACCGGGGTTAAGGTCTCCCAGGCGGTCAAGCGCGGCGAGGTGCGCGTGGCGGGCCTGGACGACTCGGTGTCGCCCGGGGACGTAGCGGCGGCGCTGGCGGCGGCGGGGGAGTGTTCCGCGGCGGAGTTCCGGGTCGGCGAGATCCGCAGACCCGCCTCGGAGCAGGCGCTGGGCTCCTGTTGGGCCCAGGGCCCCCTCGCGGCCGTCAAGAAAGTGTTGGCGGGAGGCCGGCTGCTGGTCGGCTGGTCCTCGGCCCGCGTCGAGGCGCTGAGGGAGCGGCCCCTCCAATGCTTCCGTTGTTTGGAGACGGGGCACACGCGGGCGACATGCGAGAGCGCGGTCGACAGAGGCGCGATGTGCTACCGCTGCGGGGCGGCGGAGCACCGGGCTTCGGCCTGTAGGGCCGCCCCCAGGTGTCCGCTCTGCGCGGACCTGGGGAGACCATCGGGCCATAGATTCGGGGCCAAAGCGTGTGCCCCGGCTCCCAAGAGGGGCCGCGCGGCGACGAAAGAGAAGGGCGCGTCTGGGGCTGCATCCGCGCAGCGGCCGCAGACGGCGCCGGGGGCCCGGACCTCCCAGGGAGGGGATTCTGCAGAGCCCATGTTAGAGTAGGTACTTTTAATCCTACTCCGGTTCTGCAGGCGAACCTCAACCACTCGCGCGCGGCACAGGACCTGTTTGTCCAAGCCGTGCGCGAGTGGGGGGCTGGGCTGGCAGTTGCGGCGGAGCCGTACGCAATCCCCGAACACCCCTTCTGGGTGGGGGACGAGATCGGCTCCGTAGTAATAGTGGCGGGAAGCCGCCCCGGGTCCCCGTCGGTCTCCCTTCTGGAGCGGGGCGAGGGATTCGTGGCGGTGCAATGGGGGGACATCGCGGTTGTCGGGATCTACATCTCGCCGAGCTGTGGCCTCGATCAATTTCGGGGGTTCCTGGGCGGGCTGAACAGCTGCATCGCGCGGTGCAGCGCCCGCCCGGTTCTCGTTTTGGGAGACTTCAATGCCCACGCGGTATCGTGGGGGAGTCCCAGGACGACCACTAGGGGTAGCGAGGTGTTAACCTGGGCGGCCGGCCTGGATCTCCGGTTGATTAACCGGGGATCCACGCCGACGTGCGTGCGTCCGCAGGGGGTCTCGATTGTCGACCTGACATGGGGGACTCCCTCGGCCGTGCGCCGGGTGTCGGGATGGAGGGTGGCCGAGGAGATAGAGATTGCGTCAGACCATACGCCCATCGTCATGCACGTGTGGCCCACCCTCCACGCGCGGGATTCCCGGCCGGGCCGGGGGGACCGACGGCCGCGATGGGCCTTGAAGCGGCTGGACGCGGACGCGTTCGGGGCCGCGGTAGCCGCGGCGACATGGACGGGGCCGGCCCTGTCCGAGCTGGCGCCTGCGCAAGGGGCGAGGCGGCTGCGGGAGGTAATGACGGCGGTGTGCGACACCGCCATGCCCCGCAGCCGGTTCGCCCCCAGGAGGGCGGCGTACTGGTGGTCCGCCGGCATTGCGGAGCTCCGGCGTGCCTGCAATGCCGCGCGGCGTCGGTACGGCCGAGCGCGTAGGAGGCGCGACGACGAGGAGGTGACGGCGAGGCTCGGCGGGGAGTACCGAGCCGCGCTCGGGGTTCTCCGCAGGGCTATCGCGCGGGCCAAGGCCGACGCGTGGTCGGAGCTCGTCGGCACGGTGGACTCCGATCCATGGGGGCGCCCGTACAAGCTTGTCATGAACAAGCTGCGCGCGTGGGCGCCTCCGGTGACGGAGTCGATGGACCCCCACCTGCTCGAGGGAGTGGTGGCGTCCCTCTTCCCGCGAGAGGGGGGACAACTGCGCCGCTCCCATTGGGAACAGGAGCCTCTCTCCTGGTCCGCAGAGTGGGAGGTGTCGGCCGGCGAGCTGGGTGAGGCGATGGCCAGGGCGCGGCGGGTGGGCCGCAAGGCCCCGGGCCCGGACGGGGTGCCGGGCCGCGCGTTGGTCTTGGCCCTGGAGGGGGGACTCGCCGCCGAACTCCGGCAGCTGTATAACGGCTGTCTGAGGGAGGGGGTGTTCCCCACGGAGTGGAAGTCGGGCAGGTTGGTCCTCCTTCCGAAGGGGGGCAAGTCCCGGGACTCGCCCTCAGGGTACCGGCCAATTTGTCTGCTGGACGAGGCGGGGAAGTTGTTCGAGCGCGTACTCGTTGGACGCCTCGTCAGGCACCTGTCGGCGGGAGGGGTCCCCGATCTGAGCGGGGTTCAATTCGGCTTCCGGGAGGGTCTCTCCACCGTCGACGCTATTCGGCGGGTGAGGGCTCTCTCGGAGGCCTGTACGAGGGGGGGCGGAGTTGCGTTGGCGATATCCTTGGATATCGCTAACGCGTTCAACACCGTCCCCTGGGATCGGATAATGGAGGCCCTGGTCTTCCACCGGGTGCCTCTGTATCTCAGAAGGGTGATCGGGAGCTATCTCTCCGACAGGGGTATAGAGTATCCCGGCCGGTACGGGATGGTGCGCAGGGGCGTCGTGCGCGGGGTTCCGCAGGGCTCGGTGTTGGGCCCGTTGCTGTGGAATCTTGCGTACGATCGCGTCCTGCGGGAGGAGATGCCTCCCGGGGTCAGCCTGACGTGTTACGCCGACGACACGCTGGTATTGGCCACCGGGAGGTATGCGAAGGAGGCCATCTGCCTGGCGGAGCGCGGCGCGTGGCGCGCGGTGCGCGCGATCCGGTCGCTGGGCCTAGAGGTGTCCGTCGAGAAAACCAGGGCCATGTGGTTTCTCCGCTCGGCCCGGTTGGCGGCGCCTCCCCAGTGCTGGATCTGCGTGGGGGAGGGGATGGTCAAGGTCGGGTCCCAGATGCGGTACCTGGGACTCGAGCTTGACGGCCGGTGGCGTTTTGACCGCCACCTTGAGTCGCTGGCGCCCCGGGCGGAGAGGGCGACCGCTGCGCTCGGTCGCCTTCTCCCGAATCTCGGGGGACCCTGTGGACGGGTGCGTCGTCTGTTCGCGGTGGTGGTGCGAGTTTTGGTCCTGTACGGAGCCCCTGTGTGGGCGCGCGATGTCTTGGCTAGGGGGCGCAGTGGCGGCACACGGTCGCTGCTGCGTCGCATCGAGCGCAGGCTGGCCATAGGCATCGTGCGGGGGTACCGCACCATTTCATACGCGACGGCGATGGTGATGTCGGGGCTGATCCCCCTCGAGCTGGAGGCCCGCGTGTTGGCGGATGTGCATACGCACTCCAGGGAACTCCGGCTCCGGGGGGTGGCCCCGGATCAGGCGCGGCTCATGGTGGATGAGCTCAGGCGACATGCTCGGCGGCACGCAGCCCGGGAGTGGCGCGATAGCCTTCCCGGGACGAGGGAGGGCGAGAGGCGGGCCGTTCGGGCCATCCTCCCGGTGTTCGATCAATGGAACAGGGGATGGATGGGGCATAGGGTCTCCTACCGTGTGACGCAGGTGATGAGCGGGCACGGGTGCTTCGGCGACTACCTGTGTCGCATCGGGAGGGAGACCGAGGAGGCGTGTCACCACTGCGGCGAGCCGCGGGACACGGCGCAACACACTCTGGAGGAGTGTCCGGCATGGGGGGGAGAGCGCCGTGCCCTGCGGCGCGCGGTGGGCCACGACCTCTCGCTCCCGGCTGTCGTCGCTGCGGCAGCCGGTGGCGAGGAGGCGTGGAGGGGGTTCGCTTCCTTCTGTGAGCGGGTTATGCTGCGGAAGGAGGCTGCGGAACGGGATCGGGAGCGTAATCACGATCCCGGCCGAAGGGGGGGGAGGCGGCGCAGGGTACGCCCCGGGGGCGTACCCCCGTTGCGACGCCTCTGACGCGAGCGGGGACGCCCTTCATGATCTCGAGGCGGGGGATCGGATATCCCCTTACACTCGGTCACCACCGGCGTCCCCGGAGGCCGCCGGGCATCTCGAGCGGGGGCTCGGATGCTCATCGGGCGGCCTAACAGGGGGGAAGGCGCCACGTCGTCCGTTGCGTGGTGCCTTCGGATAGAGTAGGTACGGGAGGGGGCCGCGTCCCCCCCTGGGTGGTATGCTAAGGCAGGGGCACACCGGATTGACATGCGCGCGCAGAGCACGGGTGCCCCCAGGAGTCTAGGGACGGACGGGGAGGAGTTAGTGGGTATACTCGGCGTTGCACCAACCAGCCGAGGAGTCCCACATAACCCGGACCACCCCCCCCCCCCGGGGGGGTTCGGGTATCCGTAACGAGATTACCTCCTCGGAAAAAAAAAAATAGGATAGGATAGGATAGAGGATAGGATAGGATAGAGGATAGGATAGGATAGAGGATAGGATAGGATAGAGGATAGGATAGGATAGAGGATAGGATAGGATAGAGGATTGGATATGATAGAGGATAGGATAGGATAAAGGATAGGATAGGATAGAGGATAGGATAGGATAGAGGATAGGATAGGATAGAGGATAAGATATAATAGAGGATAGGATAGGATAGAGGATAGGATAGGATTGAGGATACGATAGAGGATTGGATATGATAGAGGATAGGATAGAGGATAGAATAGGATAGATGATATTATAGGATAGAGGATAGGATATGATAGAGTAAACGATATTAAAGAGGATAGGATAGAGGATAGGATAGGATAGAGGATAGAAGATAGGATAGAGGATAGGATAGGATAGAGGATAGGATAGGAAAGAGGGTAGGATAGGATAGAGGATAGGATAGCATAGAGGATAGGATAGGATAGAGGATAGGATAGGATAGAGTATACGATAGAGGATTGGATATGATAGAGGATAGGATTGAGGATACGATAGAGGATTGGATATGATAGAGGATAGGATAGAGGATAGAATAGGATAGATGATATTATAGGATAGAGGATAGGATATGATAGAGTAAACGATATTAAAGAGGATAGGATAGAGGATAGGATAGGATAGAGGATAGGATAGAGGATAGAAGATAGGATAGGATAGAGGGTAGGATAGGATAGAGGATAGGATAGGATAGAGGAAAGGATAGGAAAGAGGGTAGGATAGGATAGTGGATAGAGTATAGGATAGGATAGAGGATAGGATAGGATAGAGGAGGGGATAGGATAGAGGATAGGATAGGATAGAGGATAGGATAGGATTGAGGATACGATAGAGGATTGGATATGATAGAGGATAGGATAGAGGATAGAATAGGATAGATGATATTATAGGATAGAGGATAGGATATGATAGAGTAAACGATATTAAAGAGGATAGGATAGAGGATAGGATAGGATAGAGGATAGGATAGAGGATAGAAGATAGGATAGGATAGAGGGTAGGATAGGATAGAGGATAGGATAGGATAGAGGAAAGGATAGGAAAGAGGGTAGGATAGGATAGTGGATAGAGTATAGGATAGGATAGAGGATAGGATAGGATAGAGGAGGGGATAGGATAGAGGATAGGATAGGATAGAGGATAGGATAGGATAGAGGATAGGATAGGATAGAGGATAAGATGGGATAGAGGATAGGATGGGATAGAGGATAGGATAGGATAGAGGATAGGATAGGATAGAGGATAGGATAGAGGATAGGATAGGATAGAGGATAGGATATAATAGAGGATAGGATAGGATAGAGGATAGGATAGGATAGAGGATAGGATAGGATACGATAGAGGATAGTATAGATGATAGGATAGGTTAGAGGATCTGATAGAGGATAGGATAGGATAGAGGATAGGATAGGATAGGATAGAGGATAGGATAGGATAGAGGATAGGATAGGATAGAGGATTGGATATGATAGAGGATAGGATAGAGGATAGAATAGGATAGATGATATTATAGGATAGAGGATAGGATATGATAGAGTAAACGATATTATAGAGGATAGGATAGAGGATAGGATAGGATCGAGGATAGGATAGAGGATAGGATAGAGGATAGGATAGAGGATAGGATAGGATAGGGGATAGGATAGGATAGAGGATCGGATAGAGGATAGGATAGGATAGAGGATAGGATAGGATACGATAGAGGATAGAGGATAGGATAGGATACGATAGAGGATAGTATATATGATAGGATAGGTTAGAGGATCTGATAGAGGATAGGATAGGATAGAGGATAGGATAGGATAGGATTGAGGATATGATAGGATAGAGGATAGGATAGGATAGAGGATAGGATTGGATAGAGGATAGGATAGAGGATAGGATAGAGTATAGGATAGGATAGAGGATAGGATAGGATAGAGGATAGAGGATAGGATAGGATAGAGGATAGGATAGGATAGAGGATAGGATAGGATAGAGGATAGGATAGGATAGAGGATAGGATAGAGGATAGGATAGGATAGAGGATAGGATAGGATAGAGGATAGGATAGGATACAGGATAGGATAGGATAGAGGATAGGATAGAGGATAGGGCAGGATAGAGGATAGAATAGGATAGAGGATAGGATAGGATAGAGGATCGGATAGAAGATAGGATAGGATAGAGGATAGGATAGGATAGAGGATAGGATAGGATACAGGATAGGATAGGATAGAGGATAGGATAGGATAGAGAATCGGATAGAAGATAGGATAGGATAGAGGATAGGATAGGATAGAGGATAGTATATGATAGAGGATAAGATAGAATAGAGGATAGGATAGGATTGAGGATAGGATAGGATAGAGGATAGGATTGAGGATAGGATAGAGGATAGGATAGAGGATAGGATAGGATAGAGGATAGGATAGGATAGAGGATAGGATAGGATAAAGGATAGGATAGGATAGGATAGAGGATAGGATTGGATAGAGGAAAGTATAGGATAGAGGATAGAGGATAGAGGATAGGATAGGATAGGATAGAGGATAGGATAGGATAGAGGATAGGATAGGATAGGATAGAGGATAGGATAGGATAGAGGATAGGATAGGATAGAGGATAGGATAGGATAGAGGATAGGATAGGATAGGATAGAGGATAGGATAGGATAGAGGATAGGATAGGATAGGATAGAGGATAGGATAGGATAGAGGATAGGATAGGATAGAGGATAGGATTGGATAGAGGATAGGATAGAGGATAGGATAGGATAGAGGATAGGATTGGATAGAGGATAGGATAGAGGATAGGATAGGATAGAGGATAGGATAGGATAGAGGATAGGATAGGATAGAGGATAGGATAGGATAGGGGATAGGATAGGATACAGGATAGGATAGGATAGAGGATAATATAGGATAGAGGATAGGATAGGATAGAGGATAGGATAGGATAGAGGATAGGATAGAGGATAGGATAGGATAGAGGATAGGATAGGATAGAGGATAGGATAGGATAGAGGATAGGATAGGATAAAGGATAGGATAGGATAGAGGATAGGATAGGGTAGAGGATAGGATAGGATAGAGGATAGGATAGGATAGAGGATATAATAGGATTGAGGAAAGGATAGGATAGAGGATAGGATAGGATAGAGGATAGGATAGGGTAGAGGATAGGATAGGATAGAGGATAGGATAGGATATAGGATATAGGATAGGATAGGATAGAGGATAGGATAGGATAGAGGATAGGATAGATGATAGGATAGGATAGAGGATAGGATATGATAGAGGATAGGATAGGATAGAGGATAGGATAGGATGGAGGATAGAATAGGATAGAGGATAGGATAGGATAGAGGATAGGATAGGATAGAGGATCGGATAGAAGATAGGATAGGATAGAGGATAGGATAGGATAGAGGATAGAATAGGATAGAGGATAGGATAGGATAGAGGATAGGATAGGATAGAGAATCGGATAGAAGATAGGATAGGATAGAGGATAGTATATGATAGAGGATAGGATAGAATAGAGGATAGGATAGGATTGAGGATAGGATAGGATAGAGGATAGGATTGAGGATAGGATAGAGGATAGGATATAGGATAGGATAGAGGATAGGATAGAGGATAGGATAGGATAGAGGATAGGATAGGATAAAGGATAGGATAGGATAGGATAGAGGATAGGAAAGGATAGAGGATAGGATAGGATAGAGGATAGGATTGGATAGAGGAAAGTATAGGATAGAGGATAGGATAGGATAGAGGATAGAGGATCGAGGATAGAGGATAGAGGATAGAGGATAGGATAGGATAGGATAGGATAGGATAGAGGATAGGATAGGATAGAGCATAGGGTAGGATAGAGGATAGGATAGGATAGGATAGAGGATAGGATAGGATAGAGGATAGGATAGGATAGAGGATAGGATTGGATAGAGGATAGGATAGGATAGAGGATAGGATAGATAGAGGATAGGATAGGATACAGGATAGGATAGGATAGAGGATAATATAGGATAGAGGATAGGATAGGATAGAGGATAGGATAGGATAGAGGATAGGATAGAGGATAGGATAGGATAGAGGATAGGATAGGATAGAGGATAGGATAGGATAGAGGATAGGATAGGATAGAGGATAGGATAGGATAGAGGATAGGATAGGATACAGGATAGGATAGATACAGGATAGGATAGGATACAGGATAGGATAGGATAGAGGATAATATAGGATAGAGGATAGGATAGGATAGAGGATAGGATAGGATAGAGGATAGGATAGAGGATAGGATAGGATAGAGGATAGGATAGGATAGAGGATAGGATAGGATAGAGGATAGGATAGGATAGAGGATAGGATAGGATAGAGGATAGGATAGGATACAGGATAGGATAGGATAGAGGATAGGATAGAGGATAGGATAGAGAATAGGATAGGATAGAGGATAGGATAGGATAGAGGATAGGATGGGATAGAGGATAGGATAGGATAGAGGATAGAATAGGATAGAGGATAGGGTAGGATAGAGGATAGGATAGGATAGAGGATAGGATAGGATAGAGGATAGGATAGGATGGGATAGAGGATAGGATAGGATAGAGGATATAATAGGATTGAGGAAAGGATAGGATAGAGGATAGGATAGGATAGAGTATACGATAGAGGATTGGATATGATAGAGGATAGGATTGAGGATACGATAGAGGATAGGATAGAGGATAGGATAAGATAGAGGATAGGATAGGATAGAGGATATGATAGGATAGATGATCGGATAGAGGATAGGATAGGATGGAGGATAGGATTGGAAAGAGGGTAGGATAGGATAGAGGATAGGATAGGATAGAGGATAGGATAGGATAGAGGATAGGATAGGATAGAGGATAGGATAGGATAGAGGATAGAATAGGATAGAGGATAGGATAGGATAGAGGATCGGATAGAAGATAGGATAGGATAGAGGATAGGATAGGATAGAGGATAGAATAGGATAGAGGATAGGATAGGATAGAGGATAGGATAGGATAGAGAATCGGATAGAAGATAGGATAGGATAGAGGATAGGATAGGGTAGAGGATAGTATATGATAGAGGATAGGATAGAATAGAGGATAGGATAGGATAGAGGATAGGATAGGATAGAGGATAGGATTGGATAGAGGATAGGAAAGAGGATAGGATAGGATAGAGGATAGGATAGGATAGAGGATAGGATAGGATAGAGGATAGGATAGGATAGGGGATAGGATAGGATACAGGATAGGATAGGATAGAGGATAATATAGGATAGAGGATAGGATAGGATAGAGGATAGGATAGGATAGAGGATAGGATAGAGGATAGGATAGAGGATAGGATAGGATAGAGGATAGGATAGGATAGAGGATAGGATAGGATAGAGGATAGGATAGGATAGAGGATAGGATAGGATAAAGGATAGGATAGGATAGAGGATAGGATAGGGTAGAGGATAGGATAGGATAGAGGATAGGATAGGATAGAGGATATAATAGGATTGAGGAAAGGATAGGATAGAGGATAGGATAGGATAGAGGATAGGATAGGGTAGAGGATAGGATAGGATAGAGGATAGGATAGGATATAGGATATAGGATAGGATAGGATAGAGGATAGGATAGGATAGAGGATAGGATAGATGATTTGATAGGATAGAGGATAGGATATGATAGAGGATAGGATAGGATAGAGGATAGGATAGGATGGAGGATAGAATAGGATAGAGGATAGGATAGGATAGAGGATAGGATAGGATAGAGGATCGGATAGAAGATAGGATAGGATAGAGGATAGGATAGGATAGAGGATAGAATAGGATAGAGGATAGGATAGGATAGAGGATAGGATAGGATAGAGAATCGGATAGAAGATAGGATAGGATAGAGGATAGTATATGATAGAGGATAGGATAGAATAGAGGATAGGATAGGATTGAGGATAGGATAGGATAGAGGATAGGATTGAGGATAGGATAGAGGATAGGATAGAGGATAGGATAGAGGATAGGATAGAGGATAGGATAGGATAGAGGATAGGATAGGATAAAGGATAGGATAGGATAGGATAGAGGATAGGAAAGGATAGAGGATAGGATAGGATAGAGGATAGGATTGGATAGAGGAAAGTATAGGATAGAGGATAGGATAGGATAGAGGATAGAGGATAGAGGATCGAGGATAGAGGATAGAGGATAGAGGATAGGATAGGATAGGATAGAGGATAGGATAGGATAGAGGAGAGGATAGAAGATAGGATAGGATAGAGGATAGGATAGGATAGAGGATAGAATAGGATAGAGGATAGGATAGGATAGAGGATAGGATAGGATAGAGAATCGGATAGAAGATAGGATAGGATAGAGGATAGGATAGGGTAGAGGATAGTATATGATAGAGGATAGGATAGAATAGAGGATAGGATAGGATAGAGGATAGGATAGGATAGAGGATAGGATTGGATAGAGGATAGGAAAGAGGATAGGATAGGATAGAGGATAGGATAGGATAGAGGATAGGATAGGATAGAGGATAGGATAGGATAGGGGATAGGATAGGATACAGGATAGGATAGGATAGAGGATAATATAGGATAGAGGATAGGATAGGATAGAGGATAGGATAGGATAGAGGATAGGATAGAGGATAGGATAGAGGATAGGATAGGATAGAGGATAGGATAGGATAGAGGATAGGATAGGATAGAGGATAGGATAGGATAGAGGATAGGATAGGATAAAGGATAGGATAGGATAGAGGATAGGATAGGGTAGAGGATAGGATAGGATAGAGGATAGGATAGGATAGAGGATATAATAGGATTGAGGAAAGGATAGGATAGAGGATAGGATAGGATAGAGGATAGGATAGGGTAGAGGATAGGATAGGATAGAGGATAGGATAGGATATAGGATATAGGATAGGATAGGATAGAGGATAGGATAGGATAGAGGATAGGATAGATGATTTGATAGGATAGAGGATAGGATATGATAGAGGATAGGATAGGATAGAGGATAGGATAGGATGGAGGATAGAATAGGATAGAGGATAGGATAGGATAGAGGATAGGATAGGATAGAGGATCGGATAGAAGATAGGATAGGATAGAGGATAGGATAGGATAGAGGATAGAATAGGATAGAGGATAGGATAGGATAGAGGATAGGATAGGATAGAGAATCGGATAGAAGATAGGATAGGATAGAGGATAGTATATGATAGAGGATAGGATAGAATAGAGGATAGGATAGGATTGAGGATAGGATAGGATAGAGGATAGGATTGAGGATAGGATAGAGGATAGGATAGAGGATAGGATAGAGGATAGGATAGAGGATAGGATAGGATAGAGGATAGGATAGGATAAAGGATAGGATAGGATAGGATAGAGGATAGGAAAGGATAGAGGATAGGATAGGATAGAGGATAGGATTGGATAGAGGAAAGTATAGGATAGAGGATAGGATAGGATAGAGGATAGAGGATCGAGGATAGAGGATAGAGGATAGGATAGGATAGGATAGAGGATAGGATAGGATAGAGGAGAGGATAGGATAGGATAGAGCATAGGGTAGGATAGAGGATAGGATAGGATAGGATAGAGGATAGGATAGGATAGAGGATAGGATAGGATAGAGGATAGGATTGGATAGAGGATAGGATAGGATAGAGGATACGATAGATAGAGGATAGGATAGGATACAGGATAGGATAGGATAGAGGATAATATAGGATAGAGGATAGGATAGGATAGAGGATAGGATAGGATAGAGGATAGGATAGAGGATAGGATAGGATAGAGGATAGGATAGGATAGAGGATAGGATAGGATAGAGGATAGGATAGGATAGAGGATAGGATAGGATAGAGGATAGGATAGGATACAGGATAGGATAGGATAGAGGATAGGATAGAGGATAGGATAGAGAATAGGATAGGATAGAGGATAGGATAGGATAGAGGATAGGATGGGATAGAGGATAGGATAGGATAGAGGATAGAATAGGATAGAGGATAGGGTAGGATAGAGGATAGGATAGGATAGAGGATAGGATAGGATAGAGGATAGGATAGGATGGGATAGAGGATAGGATAGGATAGAGGATATAATAGGATTGAGGAAAGGATAGGATAGAGGATAGGATAGGATAGAGTATACGATAGAGGATTGGATATGATAGAGGATAGGATTGAGGATACGATAGAGGATAGGATAGAGGATAGGATAAGATAGAGGATAGGATAGGATAGAGGATATGATAGGATAGATGATCGGATAGAGGATAGGATAGGATAGAGGATAGGATTGGAAAGAGGGTAGGATAGGATAGAGGATAGGATAGGATAGAGGATAGGATAGGATAGAGGATAGGATAGGATAGAGGATAGGATAGGATAGAGGATAGAATAGGATAGAGGATAGGATAGGATAGAGGATCGGATAGAAGATAGGATAGGATAGAGGATAGGATAGGATAGAGGATAGAATAGGATAGAGGATAGGATAGGATAGAGGATAGGATAGGATAGAGAATCGGATAGAAGATAGGATAGGATAGAGGATAGGATAGGGTAGAGGATAGTAGATGATAGAGGATAGGATAGAATAGAGGATAGGATAGGATTGAGGATAGGATAGGATAGAGGATAGGATTGGGGATAGGATAGAGGATAGGATAGAGGATAGGATAGAGGATAGGATAGGATAGAGGATAGGATAGGATAAAGGATAGGATAGGATAGGATAGAGGATAGGATAGGATAGAGGATAGGAAAGGATAGAGGATAGGATAGGATAGAGGATAGGATTGGATAGAGGAAAGTATAGGATAGAGGATAGGATAGGATAGAGGATAGAGGATAGAGGATAGGATAGGATAGGATAGAGGATAGGATAGGATAGAGGATAGGATAGGATGGAGGATAGGATAGGATAGGATAGAGGATAGGATAGGATAGAGGATAGGATAGGATAGAGGATAGAGGTTAGGATAGGATAGAGGATAGGATAGGATAGAGGATAGGATTGGATAGAGGATAGGATAGAGGATAGGATAGGATAGAGGATAGGATAGGATAGAGGATAGGATAGGATAGAGGATAGGATAGGATAGAGGATAGGATAGGATACAGGATAGGATAGGATAGAGGATAATATAGGATAGAGGATAGGATAGGATAGAGGATAGGATAAGATAGAGGATAGGATAGAGGATAGGATAGAGGATAGGATAGGATAGAGGATAGGATAGGATAGAGGATAGGATAGATGATAGGATAGGATAGAGGATAGGATAGGATAGAGGATAGGATGGGATAGAGGATAGGATAGGATAGAGGATAGAATAGGATAGAGGATAGGATAGGATAGAGGATAGGATAGGATAAAGGATAGGATAGGATAGAGGATAGGATAGGGTAGAGGATAGGATAGGATAGAGGATAGGATAGGATAGAGGATATAATAGGATTGAGGAAAGGATAGGATAGAGGATAGGATAGGATAGAGGATAGGATAGGGTAGAGGATAGGATAGGATAGAGGATAGGATAGGATATAGGATATAGGATAGGATAGGATAGAGGATAGGATAGGATAGAGGATAGGATAGGATAGAGGATAGGATAGGATAGAGGATATGATAGGATGGGATAGAGGATAGGATAGGATAGAGGATATAATAGGATTGAGGAAAGGATAGGATAGAGGATAGGATAGGATAGAGTATACGATAGAGGATTGGATATGATAGAGGATAGGATTGAGGATACGATAGAGGATAGGATAGAGGATAGGATAGGATAGAGGATAGGATAGGATAGAGAATCGGATAGAAGATAGGATAGGATAGAGGATAGGATAGGGTAGAGGATAGTATATGATAGAGGATAGGATAGAATAGAGGATAGGATAGGATTGAGGATAGGATAGGATAGAGGATAGGATTGGGGATAGGATAGAGGATAGGATAGAGGATAGGATAGAGGATAGGATAGGATAGAGGATAGGATAGGATAAAGGATAGGATAGGATAGGATAGAGGATAGGATAGGATAGAGGATAGGGAAGGATAGAGGATAGGATAGGATAGAGGATAGGATTGGATAGAGGAAAGTATAGGATAGAGGATAGGATAGGATAGAGGATAGAGGACAGAGGATAGGATAGGATAGGATAGAGGATAGGATAGGATAGAGGATAGGATAGGATAGAGGATAGGATAGGATAGGATAGGATAGAGGATAGGATAGGATAGAGGATAGGATAGGATAGAGGATAGGATAGGATAGGATAGAGGATAGGATAGGATAGAGGATAGGATAGGATAGAGGATAGGATAGGGTAGAGGATAGGATAGGATAGAGGATAGGATAGGATAGAGGATATAATAGGATTGAGGAAAGGATAGGATAGAGGATAGGATAGGATAGAGGATAGGATAGGATAGAGGATAGGATAGGATAGGATACAGGATAGGATAGGATAGAGGATAATATAGGATAGAGGATAGGATGGGATAGAGGATAGGATAGGATAGAGGATAGGATAGAGGATAGGATAGGATAGAGGATAGGATAGGATAGAGGATAGGATAGGATAGAGGATAGAATAGGATAGAGGATAGGATAGGATAGAGGATAGGATAGGATAAAGGATAGGATAGGATAGAGGATAGGATAGGGTAGAGGATAGGATAGGATAGAGGATAGGATAGGATAGAGGATATAATAGGATTGAGGAAAGGATAGGATAGAGGATAGGATAGGATAGAGGATAGGATAGGGTAGAGGATAGGATAGGATAGAGGATAGGATAGGATATAGGATATAGGATAGGATAGGATAGAGGATAGGATAGGATAGAGGATAGGATAGGATAGAGGATAGGATAGGATGGGATAGAGGATAGGATAGGATAGAGGATATAATAGGATTGAGGAAAGGATAGGATAGAGGATAGGATAGGATAGAGTATACGATAGAGGATTGGATATGATAGAGGATAGGATTGAGGATACGATAGAGGATAGGATAGAGGATAGGATAGGATAGAGGATAGGATAGGATAGAGAATCGGATAGAAGATAGGATAGGATAGAGGATAGGATAGGGTAGAGGATAGTATATGATAGAGGATAGGATAGAATAGAGGATAGGATAGGATTGAGGATAGGATAGGATAGAGGATAGGATTGGGGATAGGATAGAGGATAGGATAGAGGATAGGATAGAGGATAGGATAGGATAGAGGATAGGATAGGATAAAGGATAGGATAGGATAGGATAGAGGATAGGATAGGATAGAGGATAGGGAAGGATAGAGGATAGGATAGGATAGAGGATAGGATTGGATAGAGGAAAGTATAGGATAGAGGATAGGATAGGATAGAGGATAGAGGACAGAGGATAGGATAGGATAGGATAGAGGATAGGATAGGATAGAGGATAAGATAGGATAGAGGATAGGATAGGATAGAGGATAGGATAGGATAGGATAGGATAGAGGATAGGATAGGATAGAGGATAGGATAGGATAGGATAGAGGATAGGATAGGATAGAGGATAGGATAGGATAGAGGATAGGATAGGATAGAGGATAGGATAGGATAGAGGATAGGATAGGATAGGATACAGGATAGGATAGGATAGAGGATAATATAGGATAGAGGATAGGATGGGATAGAGGATAGGATAGGATAGAGGATAGGATAGAAGATAGGATAGGATAGAGGATAGGATAGGATAGAGGATAGGATAGGATAGAGGATAGGATAGGATAGGATAGAGGATAGGATAGGATACAGGATAGGATAGGATAGAGGATAGGATTGAGGATACGATAGAGGATAGGATAGAGGATAGGATAAGATAGAGGATAGGATAGGATAGAGGATATGATAGGATAGATGATCGGATGGAGGATAGGATAGGATAGAGGATAGGATTGGAAAGAGGGTAGGATAGGATAGAGGATAATATAGGATAGAGGATAGGATAGGATAGAGGATAGGATAGGATAGAGGATAGGATAGGATAGAGGATAGGATAGGATACAGGATAGGATAGGATAGAGGATAATATAGGATAGAGGAGAGGATAGGATAGAGGATAGGATAGGATAGAGGATAGGATAGAGGATAGGATAGGATAGAGGATAGGATAGGATAGAGGATAGGATAGGATAGAGGATAGGATAGGATACAGGATATTATAGGATAGAGGATAGGATAGAGGATAGGATAGAGGATAGGATAGGATAGAGGATAGGATAGGATAGAGGATAGGATGGGATAGAGGATAGGATAGGATAGAGGATAGAATAGGATAGAGGATAGGGTAGGATAGAGGATAGGATAGGATAGAGGATAGGATAGGATAGAGGATAGGATAGGATGGGATAGAGGATAGGATAGGATAGAGGATATAATAGGATTGAGGAAAGGATAGGATAGAGGATAGGATAGGATAGAGTATACGATAGAGGATTGGATATGATAGAGGATAGGATTGAGGATACGATAGAGGATAGGATAGAGGATAGGATAAGATAGAGGATAGGATAGGATAGAGGATATGATAGGATAGATGATCGGATAGAGGATAGGATAGGATAGAGGATAGGATTGGAAAGAGGGTAGGATAGGATAGAGGATAGGATAGGATAGAGGATAGGATAGGATAGAGGATAGGATAGGATAGAGGATAGGATAGGATAGAGGATAGAATAGGATAGAGGATAGGATAGGATAGAGGATCGGATAGAAGATAGGATAGGATAGAGGATAGGATAGGATAGAGGATAGAATAGGATAGAGGATAGGATAGGATAGAGGATAGGATAGGATAGAGAATCGGATAGAAGATAGGATAGGATAGAGGATCGGATAGGGTAGAGGATAGTATATGATAGAGGATAGGATAGAATAGAGGATAGGATAGGATTGAGGATAGGATAGGATAGAGGATAGGATAGGATAGAGGATATGATAGGATAGATGATCGGATGGAGGATAGGATAGGATAGAGGATAGGATTGGAAAGAGGGTAGGATAGGATAGAGGATAATATAGGATAGAGGATAGGATAGGATAGAGGATAGGATAGGATAGAGGATAGGATAGAGGATAGGATAGGATAGAGGATAGGATAGGATAGAGGATAGGATAGGATAGAGGATAGGATAGGATAGAGGATAGGATAGGATAGAGGATAGGATAGGATACAGGATAGGATAGGATAGAGGATAATATAGGATAGAGGATAGGATAGGATAGAGGATAGGATAGGATAGAGGATAGGATAGGATAGAGGATAGGATAGAGGATAGGATAGGATAGAGGATAGGATAGGATAGAGGATAGGATAGGATAGAGGATAGGATAGGATAGAGGATAGGATAGGATACAGGATATTATATGATAGAGGATAGGATAGAGGATAGGATAGAGGATAGGATAGGATAGAGGATAGGATAGGATAGAGGATAGGATGGGATAGAGGATAGGATAGGATAGAGGATAGAATAGGATAGAGGATAGGGTAGGATAGAGGATAGGATAGGATAGAGGATAGGATAGGATAGAGGATAGGATAGGATGGGATAGAGGATAGGATAGAGGATAGGATAGAGGATAGGATAGGATAGAGGATAGGATAGGATAAAGGATAGGATAGGATAGGATAGAGGATAGGATAGGATAGAGGATAGGAAAGGATAGAGGATAGGATAGGATAGAGGATAGGATTGGATAGAGGAAAGTATAGGATAGAGGATAGGATAGGATAGAGGATAGAGGACAGAGGATAGGATAGGATAGGATAGAGGTTAGGATAGGATAGAGGATAGGATAGGATAGAGGATAGGATAGGATAGGATAGGATAGAGGATAGGATAGGATAGAGGATAGGATAGGATAGAGGATAGGATAGGATAGGATAGAGGATAGGATAGGATAGAGGATAGGATAGGATAGAGGATAGGATTGGATAGAGGATAGGATAGAGGATAGGATAGGATAGAGGATAGGATAGGATAGAGGATAGGATAGGATAGAGGATAGGATAGGATAGAGGATAGGATAGGATAGAGGATAGGATAGGATAGGATACAGGATAGGATAGGATAGAGGATAATATAGGATAGAGGATAGGATGGGATAGAGGATAGGATAGGATAGAGGATAGGATAGAGGATAGGATAGGATAGAGGATAGGATAGGATAGAGGATAGGATAGGATAGAGGATAGGATAGGATAGAGGATAGGATAGGATACAGGATAGGATAGGATAGAGGATAGGATTGAGGATACGATAGAGGATAGGATAGAGGATAGGATAAGATAGAGGATAGGATAGGATAGAGGATATGATAGGATAGATGATCGGATGGAGGATAGGATAGGATAGAGGATAGGATTGGAAAGAGGGTAGGATAGGATAGAGGATAGGATAGGATAGAGGATAGGATAGGATAGAGGATAGGATAGGATAGAGGATAGGATAGGATAGAGGATAGAATAGGATAGAGGATAGGATAGGATAGAGGATAGGATAGGATAGAGGATAGTATATGATAGAGGATAGGATAGGATAGAGGATAATATAGGATTGAGGATAGGATAGGATAGAGGATAGGATTGAGGATAGGATAGAGGATAGGATAGAGGATAGGATAGAGGATAGGATAGGATAGAGGATAGGATAGGATAAAGGATAGGATAGGATAGGATAGAGGATAGGATAGGATAGAGGATAGGAAAGGATAGAGGATAGGATAGGATAGAGGATAGGATTGGATAGAGGAAAGTATAGGATAGAGGATAGGATAGTATAGAGGATAGAGGATAGATGATAGGATAGGATAGGATAGAGGATAGGATAGGATAGAGGATAGGATAGGATAGAGGATAGGATAGGATAGAGGATAGGATAGGATAGAGGATAGGATAGGATAGAGGATAGGATAGAGGATAGGATCGGATAGAGGATAGGATAGGATAGAGGATAGGATGGGATAGAGGATAGGATAGAATAGAGGATAGGATAGGATAGAGGATAGGATAGGATAGAGGATAAGATGGGATAGAGGATAGGATGGGATAGAGGATAGGATAGGAAAGAGGATAGGATAGGATAGAGGATAGGATAGGATAGAGGATAGGATAGGATAGAGGATAGGATATAATAGAGGATAGGATAGGATAGAGGATAGGATAGGATAGAGGATAGGATAGGATACGATAGAGGATTGGATATGATAGAGGATAGGATAGAGGATAGAATAGGATAGATGATATTATAGGATAGAGGATAGGATATGATAGAGTAAACGATATTATAGAGGATAGGATAGGGTATAGGATAGGATAGAGGATAGGATAGGATAGAGGATAGGATAGGATAGAGGATAAGATATAATAGAGGATAGGATAGGATAGAGGATAGGATAGGATTGAGGATACGATAGAGGATTGGATATGATAGAGGATAGGATAGAGGATAGAATAGGATAGATGATATTATAGGATAGAGGATAGGATATGATAGAGTAAACGATATTAAAGAGGATAGGATAGAGGATAGGATAGGATAGAGGATAGAAGATAGGATAGGATAGAGGGTAGGATAGGATAGAGGATAGGATAGGATAGAGGATAGGATAGGAAAGAGGGTAGGATAGGATAGAGGATAGGATAGCATAGAGGATAGGATAGGATAGAGGATAGGATAGGATAGAGTATACGATAGAGGATTGGATATGATAGAGGATAGGATTGAGGATACGATAGAGGATTGGATATGATAGAGGATAGGATAGAGGATAGAATAGGATAGATGATATTATAGGATAGAGGATAGGATATGATAGAGTAAACGATATTAAAGAGGATAGGATAGAGGATAGGATAGGATAGAGGATAGGATAGAGGATAGAAGATAGGATAGGATAGAGGGTAGGATAGGATAGAGGATAGGATAGGATAGAGGAAAGGATAGGAAAGAGGGTAGGATAGGATAGTGGATAGAGTATAGGATAGGATAGAGGATAGGATAGGATAGAGGAGGGGATAGGATAGAGGATAGGATAGGATAGAGGATAGGATAGGATAGAGGATAGGATAGGATAGAGGATAAGATGGGATAGAGGATAGGATGGGATAGAGGATAGGATAGGATAGAGGATAGGATAGGATAGAGGATAGGATAGAGGATAGGATAGGATAGAGGATAGGATATAATAGAGGATAGGATAGGATAGAGGATAGGATAGGATAGAGGATAGGATAGGATAGAGGATAGGATAGGATACGATAGAGGATAGTATAGATGATAGGATAGGTTAGAGGATCTGATAGAGGATAGGATAGGATAGAGGATAGGATAGGATAGAGGATAGGATAGGATAGGATAGAGGATAGGATAGGATAGAGGATAGGATAGGATAGAGGATAGGATAGGATAAAGGATAGGATAGGATAGAGGATTGGATATGATAGAGGATAGGATAGAGGATAGAATAGGATAGATGATATTATAGGATAGAGGATAGGATATGATAGAGTAAACGATATTATAGAGGATAGGATAGAGGATAGGATAGAGGATCGGATAGAAGATAGGATAGGATAGAGGATAGGATAGGATAGAGGATAGGATAGGATAGAGGATAGGATAGGATAGAGGATAGGATAGGATAGAGGATAGGATAGGATAGAGAATCGGATAGAAGATAGGATAGGATAGAGGATAGGATAGGATAGAGGATAGTATATGATAGAGGATAGGATAGAATAGAGGATAGGATAGGATTGATGATAGGATAGGTTAGAGGATAGGATTGAGGATAGGATAGAGGATAGGATAGAGGATAGGATAGAGGATAGGATAGGATAGAGGATAGGATAGAGGATAGGATAGGATAGAGGATAGGATAGGATAAAGGATAGGATAGGATAGGATAGAGGATAGGATTGGATAGAGGAAAGTATAGGATAGAGGATAGAGGATAGAGGATAGGATAGGATAGGATAGAGGATAGGATAGGATAGAGGATAGGATAGGATAGGATAGAGGATAGGATAGGATAGGATAGAGGATAGGATAGGATAGGATAGAGGATAGGATAGGATAGAGGATAGGATAGGATAGAGGATAGGATAGGATAGGATAGAGGATAGGATAGGATAGAGGATAGGATAGGATAGGATAGAGGATAGGATAGGATAGAGGATAGGATAGGATAGAGGATAGGATTGGATAGAGGATAGGATAGAGGATAGGATAGGATAGGATAGAGGATAGGATAGGATAGAGGATAGGATAGGATAGGGGATAGGATAGGATACAGGATAGGATAGGATAGAGGATAATATAGGATAGAGGATAGGATAGGATAGAGGATAGGATAGGATAGAGGATAGGATAGGATAGAGGATAGGATAGAGGATAGGATAGGATAGAGGATAGGATAGGATAGAGGATAGGATAGGATAGAGGATAGGATAGGATAAAGGATAGGATAGGATAGAGGATAGGATAGGATAGAGGATAGGATAGGGTAGAGGATAGGATAGGATAGAGGATAGGATAGGATATAGGATATAGGATAGGATAGGATAGAGGATAGGATAGGATAGAGGATAGGATAGATGATAGGATAGGATAGAGGATAGGATATGATAGAGGATAGGATAGGATAGAGGATAGGATAGGATAGAGGATAGGATAGAGGATAGGATAGAGGATAGGATAGAGGATAGGATAGGATAGAGGATAGGATAGGATAAAGGATAGGATAGGATAGGATAGAGGATAGGAAAGGATAGAGGATAGGATAGGATAGAGGATAGGATTGGATAGAGGAAAGTATAGGATAGAGGATAGGATAGGATAGAGGATAGAGGATCGAGGATAGAGGATAGAGGATAGGATAGGATAGGATAGAGGATAGGATAGGATAGAGGAGAGGATAGGATAGGATAGAGCATAGGGTAGGATAGAGGATAGGATAGGATAGGATAGAGGATAGGATAGGATAGAGGATAGGATAGGATAGAGGATAGGATTGGATAGAGGATAGGATAGGATAGAGGATAGGATAGATAGATTATAGGATAGGATACAGGATAGGATAGGATAGAGGATAATATAGGATAGAGGATAGGATAGGATAGAGGATAGGATAGGATAGAGGATAGGATAGGATAGAGGATAGGATAGGATGGGATAGAGGATAGGATAGGATAGAGGATATAATAGGATTGAGGAAAGGATAGGATAGAGGATAGGATAGGATAGAGTATACGATAGAGGATTGGATATGATAGAGGATAGGATTGAGGATACGATAGAGGATAGGATAGAGGATAGGATAAGATAGAGGATAGGATAGGATAGAGGATATGATAGGATAGATGATCGGATAGAGGATAGGATAGGATAGAGGATAGGATTGGAAAGTGGGTAGGATAGGATAGAGGATAGGATAGGATAGAGGATAGGATAGGATAGAGGATAGAATAGGATAGAGGATAGGGTAGGATAGAGGATAGGATAGGATAGAGGATAGGATAGGATAGAGGATAGGATAGGATGGGATAGAGGATAGGATAGGATAGAGGATATAATAGGATTGAGGAAAGGATAGGATAGAGGATAGGATAGGATAGAGTATACGATAGAGGATTGGATATGATAGAGGATAGGATTGAGGATACGATAGAGGATAGGATAGAGGATAGGATAAGATAGAGGATAGGATAGGATAGAGGATATGATAGGATAGATGATCGGATAGAGGATAGGATAGGATAGAGGATAGGATTGGAAAGTGGGTAGGATAGGATAGAGGATAGGATAGGATAGAGGATAGGATAGGATAGAGGATAGGATAGGATAGAGGATAGGATAGGATAGAGGATAGAATAGGATAGAGGATAGGATAGGATAGAGGATCGGATAGAAGATAGGATAGGATAGAGGATAGGATAGGATAGAGGATAGAATAGGATAGAGGATAGGATAGGATAGAGGATAGGATAGGATAGAGAATCGGATAGAAGATAGGATAGGATAGAGGATAGGATAGGGTAGAGGATAGTATATGATAGAGGATAGGATAGAATAGAGGATAGGATAGGATTGAGGATAGGATAGGATAGAGGATAGGATTGGGGATAGGATAGAGGATAGGATAGAGGATAGGATAGAGGATAGGATAGGATAGAGGATAGGATAGGATAAAGGATAGGATAGGATAGGATAGAAGATAGGATAGGATAGAGGATAGGAAAGGATAGAGGATAGAGGATAGAGGATAGGATAGGATAGGATAGAGGATAGGATAGGATAGAGGATAGGATAGGATAGAGGATAGGATAGGATAGAGGATAGGATAGGATAGAGGATAGGATAGGATAGAGGATAGGATAGGATAGAGGATAGGATAGGATAGAGGATAGGATAGGATAGAGGATAGGATAGGATAGAGGATAGGATAGGATAGAGGATAGGATAGGATAGGATAGAGGATAGGATAGGATAGAGGATAGGATAGGATAGGATAGAGGATAGGATAGGATAGAGGATAGGATAGGATAGAGGATAGGATTGGATAGAGGATAGGATAGAGGATAGGATAGGATAGAGGATTGGATAGGATAGAGGATAGGATAGGATAGAGGATAGGATAGGATACAGGATAGGATAGGATAGAGGATAATATAGGATAGAGGATAGGATGGGATAGAGGATAGGATAGGATAGAGGATAGGATAGAGGATAGGATAGGATAGAGGATAGGATAGGATAGAGGATAGGATAGGATAGAGGATAGGATAGGATAGAGGATAGGATAGGATACAGGATAGGATAGGATAGAGGATAGGATTGAGGATACGATAGAGGATAGGATAGAGGATAGGATAAGATAGAGGATAGGATAGGATAGAGGATATGATAGGATAGATGATCGGATGGAGGATAGGATAGGATAGAGGATAGGATTGGAAAGAGGGTAGGATAGGATAGAGGATAGGATAGGATAGAGGATAGGATAGGATAGAGGATAGGATAGGATAGAGGATAGGATAGGATAGAGGATAGAATAGGATAGAGGATAGGATAGGATAGAGGATCGGATAGAAGATAGGATAGGATAGAGGATAGGATAGGATAGAGGATAGAATAGGATAGAGGATAGGATAGGATTGAGGATAGGATAGGATAGAGGATAGGATTGAGGATAGGATAGAGGATAGGATAGAGGATAGGATAGGATAGGATAAAGGATAGGATAGGATAGGATAGAGGATAGGATAGGATAGAGGATAGGAAAGGATAGAGGATAGGATAGGATAGAGGATAGGATTGGATAGAGGAAAGTATAGGATAGAGGATAGGATAGGATAGAGGATAGAGGATAGAGGATAGAGGATAGGATAGGATAGGATAGAGGATAGGATAGGATAGAGGATAGGATAGGATAGAGGATAGGATAGGATAGAGGATAGGATAGGATAGAGGATAGGATAGGATAGAGGATAGGATAGGATAGGATAGAGGATAGGATAGGATAGAGGATAGGATAGGATAGAGGATAGAGGTTAGGATAGGATAGAGGATAGGATAGGATAGAGGATAGGATTGGATAGAGGATAGGATAGAGGATAGGATAGGATAGAGGATAGGATAGGATAGAGGATAGGATAGGATAGAGGATAGGATAGGATAGAGGATACGATAGGATAGAGGATAGGATAGGATACAGGATAGGATAGGATAGAGGATAATATAGGATAGAGGATAGGATGGGATAGAGGATAGGATAGGATAGAGGATAGGATAGGATAGAGGATAGGATAGGATACAGGATAGGATAGGATAGAGGATAGGATTGAGGATACGATAGAGGATAGGATAGAGGATAGGATAAGATAGAGGATAGGATAGGATAGAGGATATGATAGGATAGATGATCGGATGGAGGATAGGATAGGATAGAGGATAGGATTGGAAAGAGGGTAGGATAGGATAGAGGATAGGATTGGATAGAGGAAAGTATAGGATAGAGGATAGGATAGGATAGAGGATAGAGGATAGAGGATAGAGGATAGGATAGGATAGGATAGAGGATAGGATAGGATAGAGGATAGGATAGGATAGAGGATAGGATAGGATAGAGGATAGGATAGGATAGAGGATAGGATAGGATAGAGGATAGGATAGGATAGAGGATAGGATAGGATAGAGGATAGGATAGGATAGAGGATAGGATAGGATAGAGGATAGGATAGGATAGAGGATAGGATAGGATAGGATAGAGGATAGGATAGGATAGAGGATAGGATAGGATAGGATAGAGGATAGGATAGGATAGAGGATAGGATAGGATAGAGGATAGGATTGGATAGAGGATAGGATAGAGGATAGGATAGGATAGAGGATTGGATAGGATAGAGGATAGGATAGGATAGAGGATAGGATAGGATACAGGATAGGATAGGATAGAGGATAATATAGGATAGAGGATAGGATGGGATAGAGGATAGGATAGGATAGAGGATAGGATAGAGGATAGGATAGGATAGAGGATAGGATAGGATAGAGGATAGGATAGGATAGAGGATAGGATAGGATAGAGGATAGGATAGGATACAGGATAGGATAGGATAGAGGATAGGATTGAGGATACGATAGAGGATAGGATAGAGGATAGGATAAGATAGAGGATAGGATAGGATAGAGGATATGATAGGATAGATGATCGGATGGAGGATAGGATAGGATAGAGGATAGGATTGGAAAGAGGGTAGGATAGGATAGAGGATAGGATAGGATAGAGGATAGGATAGGATAGAGGATAGGATAGGATAGAGGATAGGATAGGATAGAGGATAGAATAGGATAGAGGATAGGATAGGATAGAGGATCGGATAGAAGATAGGATAGGATAGAGGATAGGATAGGATAGAGGATAGAATAGGATAGAGGATAGGATAGGATTGAGGATAGGATAGGATAGAGGATAGGATTGAGGATAGGATAGAGGATAGGATAGAGGATAGGATAGGATAGGATAAAGGATAGGATAGGATAGGATAGAGGATAGGATAGGATAGAGGATAGGAAAGGATAGAGGATAGGATAGGATAGAGGATAGGATTGGATAGAGGAAAGTATAGGATAGAGGATAGGATAGGATAGAGGATAGAGGATAGAGGATAGAGGATAGGATAGGATAGGATAGAGGATAGGATAGGATAGAGGATAGGATAGGATAGAGGATAGGATAGGATAGAGGATAGGATAGGATAGAGGATAGGATAGGATAGGATAGAGGATAGGATAGGATAGAGGATAGGATAGGATAGAGGATAGGATAGGATAGAGGATAGGATAGGATAGAGGATAGGATAGGATAGAGGATAGGATAGGATAGAGGATAGGATAGGATAGGATAGAGGATAGGATAGGATAGAGGATAGGATAGGATAGGATAGAGGATAGGATAGGATAGAGGATAGGATAGGATAGAGGATAGGATTGGATAGAGGATAGGATAGAGGATAGGATAGGATAGAGGATTGGATAGGATAGAGGATAGGATAGGATAGAGGATAGGATAGGATACAGGATAGGATAGGATAGAGGATAATATAGGATAGAGGATAGGATGGGATAGAGGATAGGATAGGATAGAGGATAGGATAGAGGATAGGATAGGATAGAGGATAGGATAGGATAGAGGATAGGATAGGATAGAGGATAGGATAGGATAGAGGATAGGATAGGATACAGGATAGGATAGGATAGAGGATAGGATTGAGGATACGATAGAGGATAGGATAGAGGATAGGATAAGATAGAGGATAGGATAGGATAGAGGATATGATAGGATAGATGATCGGATGGAGGATAGGATAGGATAGAGGATAGGACTGGAAAGAGGGTAGGATAGGATAGAGGATAGGATAGGATAGAGGATAGGATAGGATAGAGGATAGGATAGGATAGAGGATAGGATAGGATAGAGGATAGAATAGGATAGAGGATAGGATAGGATAGAGGATCGGATAGAAGATAGGATAGGATAGAGGATAGGATAGGATAGAGGATAGAATAGGATAGAGGATAGGATAGGATTGAGGATAGGATAGGATAGAGGATAGGATTGAGGATAGGATAGAGGATAGGATAGAGGATAGGATAGGATAGGATAAAGGATAGGATAGGATAGGATAGAGGATAGGATAGGATAGAGGATAGGAAAGGATAGAGGATAGGATAGGATAGAGGATAGGATTGGATAGAGGAAAGTATAGGATAGAGGATAGGATAGGATAGAGGATAGAGGATAGAGGATAGAGGATAGGATAGGATAGGATAGAGGATAGGATAGGATAGAGGATAGGATAGGATAGAGGATAGGATAGGATAGAGGATAGGATAGGATAGAGGATAGGATAGGATAGGATAGAGGATAGGATAGGATAGAGGATAGGATAGGATAGAGGATAGAGGTTAGGATAGGATAGAGGATAGGATAGGATAGAGGATAGGATTGGATAGAGGATAGGATAGAGGATAGGATAGGATAGAGGATAGGATAGGATAGAGGATAGGATAGGATAGAGGATAGGATAGGATAGGATAGACGATAGGATAGAGGATAGGATAGGATACAGGATAGGATAGGATAGAGGATAATATAGGATAGAGGATAGGATAGGATAGAGGATAGGATAGGATAGAGGATAGGATAGAGGATAGGATAGGATAGAGGATAGGATAGGATAGAGGATAGGATAGGATAGAGGATAGGATAGGATAGAGGATAGGATAGATGATAGGATAGGATAGAGGATAGGATAGGATAGAGGATAGGATGGGATAGAGGATAGGATAGGATAGAGGATAGAATAGGATAGAGGATAGGATAGGATAGAGGATAGGATAGGATAAAGGATAGGATAGGATAGAGGATAGGATAGGGTAGAGGATAGGATAGGATAGAGGATAGGATAGGATAGAGGATATAATAGGATTGAGGAAAGGATAGGATAGAGGATAGGATAGGATAGAGGATAGGATAGGGTAGAGGATAGGATAGGATAGAGGATAGGATAGGATATAGGATATAGGATATAGGATAGGATAGGATAGAGGATAGGATAGGATAGAGGATAGGATAGGATAGAGGATAGGATAGGATAGAGGATAGGATAGGATGGGATAGAGGATAGGATAGGATAGAGGATATAATAGGATTGAGGAAAGGATAGGATAGAGGATAGGATAGGATAGAGTATACGATAGAGGATAGGATAGAGGATAGGATAGGATAGAGGATAGGATAGGATAGAGAATCGGATAGAAGATAGGATAGGATAGAGGATAGGATAGGGTAGAGGATAGTATATGATAGAGGATAGGATAGAATAGAGGATAGGATAGGATTGAGGATAGGATAGGATAGAGGATAGGATTGGGGATAGGATAGAGGATAGGATAGAGGATAGGATAGAGGATAGGATAGGATAGAGGATAGGATAGGATAAAGGATAGGATAGGATAGGATAGAGGATAGGATAGGATAGAGGATAGGGAAGGATAGAGGATAGGATAGGATAGAGGATAGGATTGGATAGAGGAAAGTATAGGATAGAGGATAGGATAGGATAGAGGATAGAGGACAGAGGATAGGATAGGATAGGATAGAGGATAGGATAGGATAGAGGATAGGATAGGATAGAGGATAGGATAGGATAGAGGATAGGATAGGATAGAGGATAGGATAGGATAGAGGATAGGATAGGATAGAGGATAGGATAGGATAGAGGATAGGATAGGATAGAGGATAGGATAGGATAGAGGATAGGATAGGATAGGATACAGGATAGGATAGGATAGAGGATAATATAGGATAGAGGATAGGATGGGATAGAGGATAGGATAGGATAGAGGATAGGATAGAGGATAGGATAGGATAGAGGATAGGATATGATAGAGGATAGGATAGGATAGAGGATAGGATAGGATGGAGGATAGAATAGGATAGAGGATAGGATAGGATAGAGGCTGGGATAGGATAGAGGATCGGATAGAAGATAGGATAGGATAGAGGATAGGATAGGATAGAGGATAGAATAGGATAGAGGATAGGATAGGATAGAGGATAGGATAGGATAGAGAATCGGATAGAAGATAGGATAGGATAGAGGATAGTATATGATAGAGGATAGGATAGAATAGAGGATAGGATAGGATTGAGGATAGGATAGGATAGAGGATAGGATTGAGGATAGGATAGAGGATAGGATAGGATAGAGGATAGGATAGATGATAGGATAGGATAGAGGATAGGATATGATAGAGGATAGGATAGGATAGAGGATAGGATAGGATGGAGGATAGAATAGGATAGAGGATAGGATAGGATAGAGGATAGGATAGGATAGAGGATCGGATAGAAGATAGGATAGGATAGAGGATAGGATAGGATAGAGGATAGAATAGGATAGAGGATAGGATAGGATAGAGGATAGGATAGGATAGAGAATAGGATAGAAGATAGGATAGGATAGAGGATAGTATATGATAGAGGATAGGATAGAATAGAGGATAGGATAGGATTGAGGATAGGATAGGATACAGGATAGGATAGGATAGAGGATAGGATAGAGGATAGGATAGAGGATAGGATAGGATAGAGGATAGGATAGGATAGAGGATAGGATGGGATAGAGAGGATATAGGATAGGATAGAGGATAGAATAGGATAGAGGATAGGGTAGGATAGAGGATAGGAATAGGATAGAGGATAGGATAGGATAGAGGATAGGATAGGATGGATAGAGGATAGGATAGGATAGAGGATATAATAGGATTGAGGAAAAGGATAGGATAGAGGATAGGGATAGGATAGAGTATACGATAGAGGATTGGATATGATGGAGGATAGGATTGAGGATACGATAGAGGATAGGATAGAGGATAGGATAAGATAGAGGATAGGATAGGATAGAGGATATGATAGGATAGATGATCGGATAGAGGATAGGATAGGATAGAGGATAGGATTGGAAAGTGGGTAGGATAGGATAGAGGATAGGATAGGATAGAGGATAGGATAGGATAGAGGATAGGATAGGATAGAGGATAGGATAGGATAGAGGATAGAATAGGATAGAGGATAGGATAGGATAGAGGATCGGATAGAAGATAGGATAGGATAGAGGATAGGATAGGATAGAGGATAGAATAGGATAGAGGATAGGATAGGATAGAGGATAGGATAGGATAGAGAATCGGATAGAAGATAGGATAGGATAGAGGATAGGATAGGGTAGAGGATAGTATATGATAGAGGATAGGATAGAATAGAGGATAGGATAGGATTGAGGATAGGATAGGATAGAGGATAGGATTGGGGATAGGATAGAGGATAGGATAGAGGATAGGATAGAGGATAGGATAGGATAGAGGATAGGATAGGATAAGGATAGGATAGGATAGGATAGGATAGAGGATAGGATAGGATAGAGGATAGGATAGGATAGAGGATAGGATAGGATAGAGGATAGGATAGGATAGGATAGAGGATAGGATAGGATAGAGGATAGGATAGGATAGAGGATAGGATAGGATACAGGATAGGATAGGATAGAGGATAGGATTGAGGATACGATAGAGGATAGGATAGAGGATAGGATAAGATAGAGGATAGGATAGGATAGAGGATATGATAGGATAGATGATCGGATGGAGGATAGGATAGGATAGAGGATAGGATTGGATAGAGGGATAGGATAGGATAGAGGATAGGATAGGATAGAGGATAGGATAGGATAGAGGATAGGATAGGATAGAGGATAGGATAGGATAGAGGATAGGATAGGATAGAGGATAGGATAGGATAGGATAGGATAGAAGGATAGAGATAGGATAGAGGATAGGATAGGATAGAGGATAGATAGGATAGAGGATTAGGATAGGATTGAGATAGGATAGGATAGGATAGGATTGAGGATAGGATAGAGGATAGGATAGAGGATAGGATAGGATAGAGGATAGGATAGGATAGAGGATAGGATAGGATAGAGGATAGAGGATAGGATAGGATAGAGGATAGGATAGGATAGAGGATAGGATAGGATAGAGGATAGGATAGGATAGAGGATAGGATAGGATAGAGGATAGGATAGGATAGAGGATAGAGGATAGAGGATAGGATAGGATAGGATAGAGGATAGGATAGGATAGAGGATAGGATAGGATAGAGGATAGGATAGGATAGAGGATAGGATAGGATAGAGGATAGGATAGGATAGGATAGAGGATAGGATAGGATAGAGGATAGGATAGGATAGGATAGAGGATAGGATAGGATAGAGGATAGGATAGGATAGAGGATAGGATAGGATAGAGGATAGGATAGAGGATAGGATAGGATAGAGGATAGGATAGGATAGAGGATAGGATAGGATAGAGGATAGGAATAGGATAGAGGATAGATAGGATAGAGGATAGGATAGGATAGAGGATAGGATAGGATAGAGGATAGGATAGGATAGAGGATAGGATAGGATAGAGGATAGGATAGGATAGAGGATAGGATAGAGGATAGAGGATAGGATAGGATAGATAGGATAGAGGATAGGATAGAGGATAGGATAGGGATAGAGGATAGGATAGGATAGAGAGGATAGGATATAGGATAGAGGATAGGATAGGATAGAGGTGATAGGATAGGATAGAGGATAGGATAGGAGGATAGGATAAAGGATAGGATAGGATAGAGGATAGGATAGGGTAGAGGATAGGATAGGATAGAGGATAGGATAGGATAGAGGATATAATAGGATTGAGGAAAGGATAGGATAGAGGATAGGAAAGGATAGAGGATAGGATAGGGTAGAGGATAGGATAGGATAGAGGATAGGATAGGATATAGGATATAGGATAGGATAGGATAGAGGATAGGATAGGATAGAGGATAGGATAGGATAGAGGATAGGATAGGATAGAGGATAGGATAGG
Source organism: Halictus rubicundus (assembly GCF_050948215.1). Classification (NCBI taxonomy): domain Eukaryota; kingdom Metazoa; phylum Arthropoda; class Insecta; order Hymenoptera; family Halictidae; genus Halictus; species Halictus rubicundus. The sequence goes on along the minus strand of NW_027489041.1, from coordinate 36,314 downwards.
ATAGAGGATAGGATAGGATGGGATAGAGGATAGGATAGGATAGAGGATATAATAGGATTGAGGAAAGGATAGGATAGAGGATAGGATAGGATAGAGTATACGATAGAGGATTGGATATGATAGAGGATAGGATTGAGGATACGATAGAGGATAGGATAGAGGATAGGATAGGATAGAGGATAGGATAGGATAGAGAATCGGATAGAAGATAGGATAGGATAGAGGATAGGATAGGGTAGAGGATAGTATATGATAGAGGATAGGATAGAATAGAGGATAGGATAGGATTGAGGATAGGATAGGATAGAGGATAGGATTGGGGATAGGATAGGGAAGGATAGAGGATAGGATAGGATAGAGGATAGGATTGGATAGAGGAAAGTATAGGATAGAGGATAGGATAGGATAGAGGATAGAGGACAGAGGATAGGATAGGATAGGATAGAGGATAGGATAGGATAGAGGATAGGATAGGATAGAGGATAGGATAGGATAGAGGATAGGATAGGATAGGATAGGATAGGATAGAGGATAGGATAGGATAGAGGATAGGATAGGATAGAGGATAGGATTGGATAGAGGATAGGATAGAGGATAGGATAGGATAGAGGATAGGATAGGATAGAGGATAGGATAGGATAGAGGATAGGATAGGATAGAGGATAGGATAGGATAGAGGATAGGATAGGATAGAGGATAGGATAGGATAGAGGATAGGATAGGATAGGATACAGGATAGGATAGGATAGAGGATAATATAGGATAGAGGATAGGATGGGATAGAGGATAGGATAGGATAGAGGATAGGATAGAGGATAGGATAGGATAGAGGATAGGATATGATAGAGGATAGGATAGGATAGAGGATAGGATAGGATGGAGGATAGAATAGGATAGAGGATAGGATAGGATAGAGGATAGGATAGGATAGAGGATCGGATAGAAGATAGGATAGAATAGAGGATAGGATAGGATAGAGGATAGAATAGGATAGAGGATAGGATAGGATAGAGGATAGGATAGGATAGAGAATCGGATAGAAGATAGGATAGGATAGAGGATAGTATATGATAGAGGATAGGATAGAATAGAGGATAGGATAGGATTGAGGATAGGATAGGATAGAGGATAGGATTGAGGATAGGATAGAGGATAGGATAGGATAGAGGATAGGATAGATGATAGGATAGGATAGAGGATAGGATATGATAGAGGATAGGATAGGATAGAGGATAGGATAGGATGGAGGATAGAATAGGATAGAGGATAGGATAGGATAGAGGATAGGATAGGATAGAGGATCGGATAGAAGATAGGATAGGATAGAGGATAGGATAGGATAGAGGATAGAATAGGATAGAGGATAGGATAGGATAGAGGATAGGATAGGATAGAGAATCGGATAGAAGATAGGATAGGATAGAGGATAGTATATGATAGAGGATAGGATAGAATAGAGGATAGGATAGGATTGAGGATAGGATAGGATAGAGGATAGGATTGAGGATAGGATAGAGGATAGGATAGAGGATAGGATAGAGGATAGGATAGAGGATAGGATAGGATAGAGGATAGGATAGGATAGAGGATAGGATAGGATAGAGGATAGGATATGATAGAGGATAGGATAGGATAGAGGATAGGATAGGATGGAGGATAGAATAGGATAGAGGATAGGATAGGATAGAGGATAGGATAGGATAGAGGATCGGATAGAAGATAGGATAGGATAGAGGATAGGATAGGATAGAGGATAGAATAGGATAGAGGATAGGATAGGATAGAGGATAGGATAGGATAGAGAATCGGATAGAAGATAGGATAGGATAGAGGATAGTATATGATAGAGGATAGGATAGAATAGAGGATAGGATAGGATTGAGGATAGGATAGGATAGAGGATAGGATTGAGGATAGGATAGAGGATAGGATAGGATAGAGGATAGGATAGATGATAGGATAGGATAGAGGATAGGATATGATAGAGGATAGGATAGGATAGAGGATAGGATAGGATGGAGGATAGAATAGGATAGAGGATAGGATAGGATAGAGGATAGGATAGGATAGAGGATCGGATAGAAGATAGGATAGGATAGAGGATAGGATAGGATAGAGGATAGAATAGGATAGAGGATAGGATAGGATAGAGGATAGGATAGGATAGAGAATCGGATAGAAGATAGGATAGGATAGAGGATAGTATATGATAGAGGATAGGATAGAATAGAGGATAGGATAGGATTGAGGATAGGATAGGATAGAGGATAGGATTGAGGATAGGATAGAGGATAGGATAGAGGATAGGATAGAGGATAGGATAGAGGATAGGATAGGATAGAGGATAGGATAGGATAAAGGATAGGATAGGATAGGATAGAGGATAGGAAAGGATAGAGGATAGGATAGGATAGAGGATAGGATTGGATAGAGGAAAGTATAGGATAGAGGATAGGATAGGATAGAGGATAGAGGATCGAGGATAGAGGATAGAGGATAGGATAGGATAGGATAGAGGATAGGATAGGATAGAGGAGAGGATAGGATAGGATAGAGCATAGGGTAGGATAGAGGATAGGATAGGATAGGATAGAGGATAGGATAGGATAGAGGATAGGATAGGATAGAGGATAGGATTGGATAGAGGATAGGATAGGATAGAGGATAGGATAGATAGATTATAGGATAGGATACAGGATAGGATAGGATAGAGGATAATATAGGATAGAGGATAGGATAGGATAGAGGATAGGATAGGATAGAGGATAGGATAGAGGATAGGATAGGATAGAGGATAGGATAGGATAGAGGATAGGATAGGATAGAGGATAGCATAGGATAGAGGATAGGATAGGATAGAGGATAGGATAGGATACAGGATAGGATAGGATAGAGGATAGGATAGAGGATAGGATAGAGGATAGGATAGGATAGAGGATAGGATGGGATAGAGGATAGGATAGGATAGAGGATAGAATAGGATAGAGGATAGGGTAGGATAGAGGATAGGATAGGATAGAGGATAGGATAGGATAGAGGATAGGATAGGATGGGATAGAGGATAGGATAGGATAGAGGATATAATAGGATTGAGGAAAGGATAGGATAGAGGATAGGATAGGATAGAGTATACGATAGAGGATTGGATATGATAGAGGATAGGATTGAGGATACGATAGAGGATAGGATAGAGGATAGGATAAGATAGAGGATAGGATAGGATAGAGGATATGATAGGATAGATGATCGGATAGAGGATAGGATAGGATAGAGGATAGGATTGGAAAGTGGGTAGGATAGGATAGAGGATAGGATAGGATAGAGGATAGGATAGGATAGAGGATAGGATTGGATAGAGGATAGGATAGAGGATAGGATAGGATAGAGGATAGGATAGGATAGAGGATAGGATAGGATAGAGGATAGGATAGGATATAGGATAGGATAGGATAGAGGATAGGATAGGATAGAGGATAGGATAGATGATAGGATAGGATAGAGGATAGGATATGATAGAGGATAGGATAGGATAGAGGATAGGATAGGATGGAGGATAGAATAGGATAGAGGATAGGATAGGATAGAGGATAGGATAGGATAGAGGATCGGATAGAAGATAGGATAGGATAGAGGATAGGATAGGATAGAGGATAGAATAGGATATAGGATAGGATAGGATAGAGGATAGGATAGAGGATAGGATAGGATAGAGGATAGGATAGGATAGAGGATAGGATAGAGGATAGGATAGGATAGAGGATATGATAGGATAGAGGATAGGATAGGATAGAGGATAGGATAGGATAGAGGATAGGATAGGATACAGGATAGGATAGGATAGAGGATAGGATTGAGGATACGATAGAGGATAGGATAGAGGATAGGATAAGATAGAGGATAGGATAGGATAGAGGATATGATAGGATAGATGATCGGATGGAGGATAGGATAGGATAGAGGATAGGATTGGAAAGAGGGTAGGATAGGATAGAGGATAGGATAGGATAGAGGATAGGATAGGATAGAGGATAGGATAGGATAGAGGATAGGATAGGATAGAGGATAGAATAGGATAGAGGATAGGATAGGATAGAGGATCGGATAGAAGATAGGATAGGATAGAGGATAGGATAGGATAGAGGATAGAATAGGATAGAGGATAGGATAGGATTGAGGATAGGATAGGATAGAGGATAGGATTGAGGATAGGATAGAGGATAGGATAGAGGATAGGATAGGATAGGATAAAGGATAGGATAGGATAGGATAGAGGATAGGATAGGATAGAGGATAGGAAAGGATAGAGGATAGGATAGGATAGAGGATAGGATTGGATAGAGGAAAGTATAGGATAGAGGATAGGATAGGATAGAGGATAGAGGATAGAGGATAGAGGATAGGATAGGATAGGATAGAGGATAGGATAGGATAGAGGATAGGATAGGATAGAGGATAGGATAGGATAGAGGATAGGATAGGATAGAGGATAGGATAGGATAGGATAGAGGATAGGATAGGATAGAGGATAGGATAGGATAGAGGATAGGATAGGATAGAGGATAGGATAGGATAGAGGATAGGATAGGATAGAGGATAGGATAGGATAGAGGATAGGATAGGATAGGATAGAGGATAGGATAGGATAGAGGATAGGATAGGATAGGATAGAGGATAGGATAGGATAGAGGATAGGATAGGATAGAGGATAGGATTGGATAGAGGATAGGATAGAGGATAGGATAGGATAGAGGATTGGATAGGATAGAGGATAGGATAGGATAGAGGATAGGATAGGATACAGGATAGGATAGGATAGAGGATAATATAGGATAGAGGATAGGATGGGATAGAGGATAGGATAGGATAGAGGATAGGATAGAGGATAGGATAGGATAGAGGATAGGATAGGATAGAGGATAGGATAGGATAGAGGATAGGATAGGATAGAGGATAGGATAGGATACAGGATAGGATAGGATAGAGGATAGGATTGAGGATACGATAGAGGATAGGATAGAGGATAGGATAAGATAGAGGATAGGATAGGATAGAGGATATGATAGGATAGATGATCGGATGGAGGATAGGATAGGATAGAGGATAGGACTGGAAAGAGGGTAGGATAGGATAGAGGATAGGATAGGATAGAGGATAGGATAGGATAGAGGATAGGATAGGATAGAGGATAGGATAGGATAGAGGATAGAATAGGATAGAGGATAGGATAGGATAGAGGATCGGATAGAAGATAGGATAGGATAGAGGATAGGATAGGATAGAGGATAGAATAGGATAGAGGATAGGATAGGATTGAGGATAGGATAGGATAGAGGATAGGATTGAGGATAGGATAGAGGATAGGATAGAGGATAGGATAGGATAGGATAAAGGATAGGATAGGATAGGATAGAGGATAGGATAGGATAGAGGATAGGAAAGGATAGAGGATAGGATAGGATAGAGGATAGGATTGGATAGAGGAAAGTATAGGATAGAGGATAGGATAGGATAGAGGATAGAGGATAGAGGATAGAGGATAGGATAGGATAGGATAGAGGATAGGATAGGATAGAGGATAGGATAGGATAGAGGATAGGATAGGATAGAGGATAGGATAGGATAGAGGATAGGATAGGATAGGATAGAGGATAGGATAGGATAGAGGATAGGATAGGATAGAGGATAGAGGTTAGGATAGGATAGAGGATAGGATAGGATAGAGGATAGGATTGGATAGAGGATAGGATAGAGGATAGGATAGGATAGAGGATAGGATAGGATAGAGGATAGGATAGGATAGAGGATAGGATAGGATAGAGGATACGATAGGATAGAGGATAGGATAGGATACAGGATAGGATAGGATAGAGGATAATATAGGATAGAGGATAGGATAGGATAGAGGATAGGATAGGATAGAGGATAGGATAGAGGATAGGATAGGATAGAGGATAGGATAGGATAGAGGATAGGATAGGATAGAGGATAGGATAGGATAGAGGATAGGATAGATGATAGGATAGGATAGAGGATAGGATAGGATAGAGGATAGGATGGGATAGAGGATAGGATAGGATAGAGGATAGAATAGGATAGAGGATAGGATAGGATAGAGGATAGGATAGGATAAAGGATAGGATAGGATAGAGGATAGGATAGGGTAGAGGATAGGATAGGATAGAGGATAGGATAGGATAGAGGATATAATAGGATTGAGGAAAGGATAGGATAGAGGATAGGATAGGATAGAGGATAGGATAGGGTAGAGGATAGGATAGGATAGAGGATAGGATTGGATAGAGGAAAGTATAGGATAGAGGATAGGATAGGATAGAGGATAGAGGATAGGATAGGATAGAGGATAGGATAGGATAGAGGATAGGATAGGATGGGATAGAGGATAGGATAGGATAGAGGATATAATAGGATTGAGGAAAGGATAGGATAGAGGATAGGATAGGATAGAGTATACGATAGAGGATAGGATAGAGGATAGGATAGGATAGAGGATAGGATAGGATAGAGAATCGGATAGAAGATAGGATAGGATAGAGGATAGGATAGGGTAGAGGATAGTATATGATAGAGGATAGGATAGAATAGAGGATAGGATAGGATTGAGGATAGGATAGGATAGAGGATAGGATTGGGGATAGGATAGAGGATAGGATAGAGGATAGGATAGAGGATAGGATAGGATAGAGGATAGGATAGGATAAAGGATAGGATAGGATAGGATAGAGGATAGGATAGGATAGAGGATAGGGAAGGATAGAGGATAGGATAGGATAGAGGATAGGATTGGATAGAGGAAAGTATAGGATAGAGGATAGGATAGGATAGAGGATAGAGGACAGAGGATAGGATAGGATAGGATAGAGGATAGGATAGGATAGAGGATAGGATAGGATAGAGGATAGGATAGGATAGAGGATAGGATAGGATAGAGGATAGGATAGGATAGAGGATAGGATAGGATAGAGGATAGGATAGGATAGAGGATAGGATAGGATAGGATACAGGATAGGATAGGATAGAGGATAATATAGGATAGAGGATAGGATGGGATAGAGGATAGGATAGGATAGAGGATAGGATAGAGGATAGGATAGGATAGAGGATAGGATATGATAGAGGATAGGATAGGATAGAGGATAGGATAGGATGGAGGATAGAATAGGATAGAGGATAGGATAGGATAGAGGATAGGATAGGATAGAGGATCGGATAGAAGATAGGATAGGATAGAGGATAGGATAGGATAGAGGATAGAATAGGATAGAGGATAGGATAGGATAGAGGATAGGATAGGATAGAGAATCGGATAGAAGATAGGATAGGATAGAGGATAGTATATGATAGAGGATAGGATAGAATAGAGGATAGGATAGGATTGAGGATAGGATAGGATAGAGGATAGGATTGAGGATAGGATAGAGGATAGGATAGGATAGAGGATAGGATAGATGATAGGATAGGATAGAGGATAGGATATGATAGAGGATAGGATAGGATAGAGGATAGGATAGGATGGAGGATAGAATAGGATAGAGGATAGGATAGGATAGAGGATAGGATAGGATAGAGGATCGGATAGAAGATAGGATAGGATAGAGGATAGGATAGGATAGAGGATAGAATAGGATAGAGGATAGGATAGGATAGAGGATAGGATAGGATAGAGAATCGGATAGAAGATAGGATAGGATAGAGGATAGTATATGATAGAGGATAGGATAGAATAGAGGATAGGATAGGATTGAGGATAGGATAGGATACAGGATAGGATAGGATAGAGGATAGGATAGAGGATAGGATAGAGGATAGGATAGGATAGAGGATAGGATAGGATAGAGGATAGGATGGGATAGAGGATAGGATAGGATAGAGGATAGAATAGGATAGAGGATAGGGTAGGATAGAGGATAGGATAGGATAGAGGATAGGATAGGATAGAGGATAGGATAGGATGGGATAGAGGATAGGATAGGATAGAGGATATAATAGGATTGAGGAAAGGATAGGATAGAGGATAGGATAGGATAGAGTATACGATAGAGGATTGGATATGATGGAGGATAGGATTGAGGATACGATAGAGGATAGGATAGAGGATAGGATAAGATAGAGGATAGGATAGGATAGAGGATATGATAGGATAGATGATCGGATAGAGGATAGGATAGGATAGAGGATAGGATTGGAAAGTGGGTAGGATAGGATAGAGGATAGGATAGGATAGAGGATAGGATAGGATAGAGGATAGGATAGGATAGAGGATAGGATAGGATAGAGGATAGAATAGGATAGAGGATAGGATAGGATAGAGGATCGGATAGAAGATAGGATAGGATAGAGGATAGGATAGGATAGAGGATAGAATAGGATAGAGGATAGGATAGGATAGAGGATAGGATAGGATAGAGAATCGGATAGAAGATAGGATAGGATAGAGGATAGGATAGGGTAGAGGATAGTATATGATAGAGGATAGGATAGAATAGAGGATAGGATAGGATAGAGGATAGGATAGGATAAAGGATAGGATAGGATAGAGGATAGGATAGGGTAGAGGATAGGATAGGATAGAGGATAGGATAGGATAGAGGATATAATAGGATTGAGGAAAGGATAGGATAGAGGATAGGATAGGATAGAGGATAGGATAGGGTAGAGGATAGGATAGGATAGAGGATAGGATTGGATAGAGGAAAGTATAGGATAGAGGATAGGATAGGATAGAGGATAGAGGATAGGATAGGATAGAGGATAGGATAGGATAGAGGATAGGATAGGATGGGATAGAGGATAGGATAGGATAGAGGATATAATAGGATTGAGGAAAGGATAGGATAGAGGATAGGATAGGATAGAGTATACGATAGAGGATAGGATAGAGGATAGGATAGGATAGAGGATAGGATAGGATAGAGAATCGGATAGAAGATAGGATAGGATAGAGGATAGGATAGGGTAGAGGATAGTATATGATAGAGGATAGGATAGAATAGAGGATAGGATAGGATTGAGGATAGGATAGGATAGAGGATAGGATTGGGGATAGGATAGAGGATAGGATAGAGGATAGGATAGAGGATAGGATAGGATAGAGGATAGGATAGGATAAAGGATAGGATAGGATAGGATAGAGGATAGGATAGGATAGAGGATAGGGAAGGATAGAGGATAGGATAGGATAGAGGATAGGATTGGATAGAGGAAAGTATAGGATAGAGGATAGGATAGGATAGAGGATAGAGGACAGAGGATAGGATAGGATAGGATAGAGGATAGGATAGGATAGAGGATAGGATAGGATAGAGGATAGGATAGGATAGAGGATAGGATAGGATAGAGGATAGGATAGGATAGAGGATAGGATAGGATAGAGGATAGGATAGGATAGAGGATAGGATAGGATAGGATACAGGATAGGATAGGATAGAGGATAATATAGGATAGAGGATAGGATGGGATAGAGGATAGGATAGGATAGAGGATAGGATAGAGGATAGGATAGGATAGAGGATAGGATATGATAGAGGATAGGATAGGATAGAGGATAGGATAGGATGGAGGATAGAATAGGATAGAGGATAGGATAGGATAGAGGATAGGATAGGATAGAGGATCGGATAGAAGATAGGATAGGATAGAGGATAGGATAGGATAGAGGATAGAATAGGATAGAGGATAGGATAGGATAGAGGATAGGATAGGATAGAGAATCGGATAGAAGATAGGATAGGATAGAGGATAGTATATGATAGAGGATAGGATAGAATAGAGGATAGGATAGGATTGAGGATAGGATAGGATAGAGGATAGGATTGAGGATAGGATAGAGGATAGGATAGGATAGAGGATAGGATAGATGATAGGATAGGATAGAGGATAGGATATGATAGAGGATAGGATAGGATAGAGGATAGGATAGGATGGAGGATAGAATAGGATAGAGGATAGGATAGGATAGAGGATAGGATAGGATAGAGGATCGGATAGAAGATAGGATAGGATAGAGGATAGGATAGGATAGAGGATAGAATAGGATAGAGGATAGGATAGGATAGAGGATAGGATAGGATAGAGAATCGGATAGAAGATAGGATAGGATAGAGGATAGTATATGATAGAGGATAGGATAGAATAGAGGATAGGATAGGATTGAGGATAGGATAGGATACAGGATAGGATAGGATAGAGGATAGGATAGAGGATAGGATAGAGGATAGGATAGGATAGAGGATAGGATAGGATAGAGGATAGGATGGGATAGAGGATAGGATAGGATAGAGGATAGAATAGGATAGAGGATAGGGTAGGATAGAGGATAGGATAGGATAGAGGATAGGATAGGATAGAGGATAGGATAGGATGGGATAGAGGATAGGATAGGATAGAGGATATAATAGGATTGAGGAAAGGATAGGATAGAGGATAGGATAGGATAGAGTATACGATAGAGGATTGGATATGATGGAGGATAGGATTGAGGATACGATAGAGGATAGGATAGAGGATAGGATAAGATAGAGGATAGGATAGGATAGAGGATATGATAGGATAGATGATCGGATAGAGGATAGGATAGGATAGAGGATAGGATTGGAAAGTGGGTAGGATAGGATAGAGGATAGGATAGGATAGAGGATAGGATAGGATAGAGGATAGGATAGGATAGAGGATAGGATAGGATAGAGGATAGAATAGGATAGAGGATAGGATAGGATAGAGGATCGGATAGAAGATAGGATAGGATAGAGGATAGGATAGGATAGAGGATAGAATAGGATAGAGGATAGGATAGGATAGAGGATAGGATAGGATAGAGAATCGGATAGAAGATAGGATAGGATAGAGGATAGGATAGGGTAGAGGATAGTATATGATAGAGGATAGGATAGAATAGAGGATAGGATAGGATTGAGGATAGGATAGGATAGAGGATAGGATTGGGGATAGGATAGAGGATAGGATAGAGGATAGGATAGAGGATAGGATAGGATAGAGGATAGGATAGGATAAAGGATAGGATAGGATAGGATAGGATAGAGGATAGGATAGGATAGAGGATAGGATAGGATAGAGGATAGGATAGGATAGAGGATAGGATAGGATAGGATAGAGGATAGGATAGGATAGAGGATAGGATAGGATAGAGGATAGGATAGGATACAGGATAGGATAGGATAGAGGATAGGATTGAGGATACGATAGAGGATAGGATAGAGGATAGGATAAGATAGAGGATAGGATAGGATAGAGGATATGATAGGATAGATGATCGGATGGAGGATAGGATAGGATAGAGGATAGGATTGGAAAGAGGGTAGGATAGGATAGAGGATAGGATAGGATAGAGGATAGGATAGGATAGAGGATAGGATAGGATAGAGGATAGGATAGGATAGAGGATAGAATAGGATAGAGGATAGGATAGGATAGAGGATCGGATAGAAGATAGGATAGGATAGAGGATAGGATAGGATAGAGGATAGAATAGGATAGAGGATAGGATAGGATTGAGGATAGGATAGGATAGAGGATAGGATTGAGGATAGGATAGAGGATAGGATAGAGGATAGGATAGGATAGAGGATAGGATAGGATAAAGGATAGGATAGGATAGGATAGAGGATAGGATAGGATAGAGGATAGGAAAGGATAGAGGATAGGATAGGATAGAGGATAGGATTGGATAGAGGAAAGTATAGGATAGAGGATAGGATAGGATAGAGGATAGAGGATAGAGGATAGGATAGGATAGGATAGAGGATAGGATAGGATAGAGGATAGGATAGGATAGAGGATAGGATAGGATAGAGGATAGGATAGGATAGAGGATAGGATAGGATAGGATAGAGGATAGGATAGGATAGAGGATAGAGGTTAGGATAGGATAGAGGATAGGATAGGATAGAGGATAGGATTGGATAGAGGATAGGATAGAGGATAGGATAGGATAGAGGATAGGATAGGATAGAGGATAGGATAGGATAGAGGATAGGATAGGATAGAGGATACGATAGGATAGAGGATAGGATAGGATACAGGATAGGATAGGATAGAGGATAATATAGGATAGAGGATAGGATAGGATAGAGGATAGGATAGGATAGAGGATAGGATAGAGGATAGGATAGGATAGAGGATAGGATAGGATAGAGGATAGGATAGATGATAGGATAGGATAGAGGATAGGATAGGATAGAGGATAGGATGGGATAGAGGATAGGATAGGATAGAGGATAGAATAGGATAGAGGATAGGATAGGATAGAGAATAGGATAGGATAAAGGATAGGATAGGATAGAGGATAGGATAGGGTAGAGGATAGGATAGGATAGAGGATAGGATAGGATAGAGGATATAATAGGATTGAGGAAAGGATAGGATAGAGGATAGGAAAGGATAGAGGATAGGATAGGGTAGAGGATAGGATAGGATAGAGGATAGGATAGGATATAGGATATAGGATAGGATAGGATAGAGGATAGGATAGGATAGAGGATAGGATAGGATAGAGGATAGGATAGGATAGAGGATAGGATAGGATAGAGGATAGGATAGGATGGGATAGAGGATAGGATAGGATAGAGGATATAATAGGATTGAGGAAAGGATAGGATAGAGGATAGGATAGGATAGAGTATACGATAGAGGATTGGATATGATAGAGGATAGGATTGAGGATACGATAGAGGATAGGATAGAGGATAGGATAGGATAGAGGATAGGATAGGATAGAGAATCGGATAGAAGATAGGATAGGATAGAGGATAGGATAGGGTAGAGGATAGTATATGATAGAGGATAGGATAGAATAGAGGATAGGATAGGATTGAGGATAGGATAGGATAGAGGATAGGATTGGGGATAGGATAGGGAAGGATAGAGGATAGGATAGGATAGAGGATAGGATTGGATAGAGGAAAGTATAGGATAGAGGATAGGATAGGATAGAGGATAGAGGACAGAGGATAGGATAGGATAGGATAGAGGATAGGATAGTATAGAGGATAGGATAGGATAGAGGATAGGATAGGATAGAGGATAGGATAGGATAGGATAGGATAGGATAGAGGATAGGATAGGATAGAGGATAGGATAGGATAGAGGATAGGATTGGATAGAGGATAGGATAGAGGATAGGATAGGATAGAGGATAGGATAGGATAGAGGATAGGATAGGATAGAGGATAGGATAGGATAGAGGATAGGATAGGATAGAGGATAGGATAGGATAGAGGATAGGATAGGATAGGATACAGGATAGGATAGGATAGAGGATAATATAGGATAGAGGATAGGATGGGATAGAAGATAGGATAGGATAGAGGATAGGATAGAGGATAGGATAGGATAGAGGATAGGATATGATAGAGGATAGGATAGGATAGAGGATAGGATAGGATGGAGGATAGAATAGGATAGAGGATAGGATAGGATAGAGGATAGGATAGGATAGAGGATCGGATAGAAGATAGGATAGAATAGAGGATAGGATAGGATAGAGGATAGAATAGGATAGAGGATAGGATAGGATAGAGGATAGGATAGGATAGAGAATCGGATAGAAGATAGGATAGGATAGAGGATAGTATATGATAGAGGATAGGATAGAATAGAGGATAGGATAGGATTGAGGATAGGATAGGATAGAGGATAGGATTGAGGATAGGATAGAGGATAGGATAGGATAGAGGATAGGATAGATGATAGGATAGGATAGAGGATAGGATATGATAGAGGATAGGATAGGATAGAGGATAGGATAGGATGGAGGATAGAATAGGATAGAGGATAGGATAGGATAGAGGATAGGATAGGATAGAGGATCGGATAGAAGATAGGATAGGATAGAGGATAGGATAGGATAGAGGATAGAATAGGATAGAGGATAGGATAGGATAGAGGATAGGATAGGATAGAGAATCGGATAGAAGATAGGATAGGATAGAGGATAGTATATGATAGAGGATAGGATAGAATAGAGGATAGGATAGGATTGAGGATAGGATAGGATAGAGGATAGGATTGAGGATAGGATAGAGGATAGGATAGAGGATAGGATAGAGGATAGGATAGAGGATAGGATAGGATAGAGGATAGGATAGGATAGAGGATAGGATAGGATAGAGGATAGGATATGATAGAGGATAGGATAGGATAGAGGATAGGATAGGATGGAGGATAGAATAGGATAGAGGATAGGATAGGATAGAGGATAGGATAGGATAGAGGATCGGATAGAAGATAGGATAGGATAGAGGATAGGATAGGATAGAGGATAGAATAGGATAGAGGATAGGATAGGATAGAGGATAGGATAGGATAGAGAATCGGATAGAAGATAGGATAGGATAGAGGATAGTATATGATAGAGGATAGGATAGAATAGAGGATAGGATAGGATTGAGGATAGGATAGGATAGAGGATAGGATTGAGGATAGGATAGAGGATAGGATAGGATAGAGGATAGGATAGATGATAGGATAGGATAGAGGATAGGATATGATAGAGGATAGGATAGGATAGAGGATAGGATAGGATGGAGGATAGAATAGGATAGAGGATAGGATAGGATAGAGGATAGGATAGGATAGAGGATCGGATAGAAGATAGGATAGGATAGAGGATAGGATAGGATAGAGGATAGAATAGGATAGAGGATAGGATAGGATAGAGGATAGGATAGGATAGAGAATCGGATAGAAGATAGGATAGGATAGAGGATAGTATATGATAGAGGATAGGATAGAATAGAGGATAGGATAGGATTGAGGATAGGATAGGATAGAGGATAGGATTGAGGATAGGATAGAGGATAGGATAGAGGATAGGATAGAGGATAGGATAGAGGATAGGATAGGATAGAGGATAGGATAGGATAAAGGATAGGATAGGATAGGATAGAGGATAGGAAAGGATAGAGGATAGGATAGGATAGAGGATAGGATTGGATAGAGGAAAGTATAGGATAGAGGATAGGATAGGATAGAGGATAGAGGATCGAGGATAGAGGATAGAGGATAGGATAGGATAGGATAGAGGATAGGATAGGATAGAGGAGAGGATAGGATAGGATAGAGCATAGGGTAGGATAGAGGATAGGATAGGATAGGATAGAGGATAGGATAGGATAGAGGATAGGATAGGATAGATGATAGGATTGGATAGAGGATAGGATAGGATAGAGGATAGGATAGATAGATTATAGGATAGGATACAGGATAGGATAGGATAGAGGATAATATAGGATAGAGGATAGGATAGGATAGAGGATAGGATAGGATAGAGGATAGGATAGAGGATAGGATAGGATAGAGGATAGGATAGGATAGAGGATAGGATAGGATAGAGGATAGCATAGGATAGAGGATAGGATAGGATAGAGGATAGGATAGGATACAGGATAGGATAGGATAGAGGATAGGATAGAGGATAGGATAGAGGATAGGATAGGATAGAGGATAGGATGGGATAGAGGATAGGATAGGATAGAGGATAGAATAGGATAGAGGATAGGGTAGGATAGAGGATAGGATAGGATAGAGGATAGGATAGGATAGAGGATAGGATAGGATGGGATAGAGGATAGGATAGGATAGAGGATATAATAGGATTGAGGAAAGGATAGGATAGAGGATAGGATAGGATAGAGTATACGATAGAGGATTGGATATGATAGAGGATAGGATTGAGGATACGATAGAGGATAGGATAGAGGATAGGATAAGATAGAGGATAGGATAGGATAGAGGATATGATAGGATAGATGATCGGATAGAGGATAGGATAGGATAGAGGATAGGATTGGAAAGTGGGTAGGATAGGATAGAGGATAGGATAGGATAGAGGATAGGATAGGATAGAGGATAGGATTGGATAGAGGATAGGATAGAGGATAGGATAGGATAGAGGATAGGATAGGATAGAGGATAGGATAGGATAGAGGATAGGATAGGATATAGGATAGGATAGGATAGAGGATAGGATAGGATAGAGGATAGGATAGATGATAGGATAGGATAGAGGATAGGATATGATAGAGGATAGGATAGGATAGAGGATAGGATAGGATGGAGGATAGAATAGGATAGAGGATAGGATAGGATAGAGGATAGGATAGGATAGAGGATCGGATAGAAGATAGGATAGGATAGAGGATAGGATAGGATAGAGGATAGAATAGGATATAGGATAGGATAGGATAGAGGATAGGATAGAGGATAGGATAGGATAGAGGATAGGATAGGATAGAGGATAGGATAGAGGATAGGATAGGATAGAGGATAGGATAGGATAGAGGATAGGATAGGATAGAGGATAGGATAGGATTGAGGATAGGATAGGATAGAGGATAGGATAGGATACAGGATAGGATAGGATAGAGGATAGGATAGAGGATAGGATAGAGGATAGGATAGGATAGAGGATAGGATAGGATAGAGGATAGGATGGGATAGAGGATAGGATAGGATAGAGGATAGAATAGGATAGAGGATAGGGTAGGATAGAGGATAGGATAGGATAGATGATAGAATAGGATAGAGGATAGGATAGGATGGGATAGAGGATAGGATAGGATAGAGGATATAATAGGATTGAGGAAAGGATAGGATAGAGGATAGGATAGGATAGAGGATAGGATAGGATAGAGGATAGGATAGGATAGAGGATAGGATAGGATATAGGATAGGATAGGATAGAGGATAGGATAGGATAGAGGATAGAATAGGATAGAGGATAGGATAGGATAGAGGATCGGATAGAAGATAGGATAGGATAGAGGATAGGATAGGATAGAGGATAGAATAGGATAGAGGATAGGATAGGATTGAGGATAGGATAGGATAGAGGATAGGATTGAGGATAGGATAGAGGATAGGATAGAGGATAGGATAGGATAGAGGATAGGATAGGATAAAGGATAGGATAGGATAGGATAGAGGATAGGATAGGATAGAGGATAGGAAAGGATAGAGGATAGGATAGGATAGAGGATAGGATTGGATAGAGGAAAGTATAGGATAGAGGATAGGATAGGATAGAGGATAGAGGATAGAGGATAGGATAGGATAGGATAGAGGATAGGATAGGATAGAGGATAGGATAGGATAGAGGATAGGATAGGATAGAGGATAGGATAGGATAGGATAGAGGATAGGATAGGATAGAGGATAGGATAGGATAGAGGATAGAGGTTAGGATAGGATAGAGGATAGGATAGGATAGAGGATAGGATTGGATAGAGGATAGGATAGAGGATAGGATAGGATAGAGGATAGGATAGGATAGAGGATAGGATAGGATAGAGGATAGGATAGGATAGAGGATACGATAGGATAGAGGATAGGATAGGATACAGGATAGGATAGGATAGAGGATAATATAGGATAGAGGATAGGATAGGATAGAGGATAGGATAGGATAGAGGATAGGATAGGATAGAGGATAGGATAGAGGATAGGATAGGATAGAGGATAGGATAGGATAGAGGATAGGATAGATGATAGGATAGGATAGAGGATAGGATAGGATAGAGGATAGGATGGGATAGAGGATAGGATAGGATAGAGGATAGAATAGGATAGAGGATAGGATAGGATAGAGGATAGGATAGGATAAAGGATAAAGGATAGGATAGGATAGAGGATAGGATAGGGTAGAGGATAGGATAGGATAGAGGATAGGATAGGAGAGGATATAATAGGATTGAGGAAAGGATAGGATAGAGGATAGGATAGGATAGAGTATACGATAGAGGATTGGATATGATAGAGGATAGGATTGAGGATACGATAGAGGATAGGATAGAGGATAGGATAGGATAGAGGATAGGATAGGATAGAGAATCGGATAGAAGATAGGATAGGATAGAGGATAGGATAGGGTAGAGGATAGTATATGATAGAGGATAGGATAGATAGAGGATAGGATTGAGGATAGGATAGGATAGAGGATAGGATTGGGGATAGGATAGAGGATAGGATAGAGGATAGGATAGAGGATAGGATAGGATAGAGGATAGGATAGGATAAGGATAGGATAGGATAGGATAGAGGATAGGATAGGATAAAGGATAGGATAGGATAGAGATAGGATAGGATAGGATAGAGGATAGGATAGAGGATAGGATAGGATAGAGGATAGGATTGGATAGAGGAAAGTATAGGATAGAGGATAGGATAGGATAGAGGATAGAGGACAGAGGATAGGATAGGATAGGATAGAGGATAGGATAGGATAGAGGATAGGATAGGATAGAGGATAGGATAGGATAGAGGATAGGATAGGATAGGATAGGATAGGATAGAGGATAGGATAGGATAGAGGATAGGATAGGATAGAGGATAGGATTGGATAGAGGATAGGATAGAGGATAGGATAGGATAGAGGATAGGATAGAGGATAGAGGACAGAGGATAGGATAGGATAGGATAGAGGATAGGATAGGATAGAGGATAGGATAGGATAGAGGATAGGATAGGATAGAGGATAGGATAGGATAGGATAGGATAGGATAGAGGATAGGATAGGATACAGGATAGGATAGGATAGAGGATATATAGGATAGAGGATAGGGATAGAGGATAGGATAGGATAGAGGATAGGATAGGATAGAGGATAGGATAGGATAGGATAGAGGATAGGATAGGATAGAGGATAGGATAGGATAGGATAGAGGATAGGATAGGATAGAGGATAAGGATAGGATAGAGGATAGGATAGGATAGAGGATAGATAGAGGATAGGATAGGATAGGATAGAGGATAGGATAGGATAGAGGATAGGATAGGATAGAGGATAGGATAGGAGGATAGGATAGGATAGAGGATAGGATAGGATAGAGGATAGGATAGGATAGAGGATAGGATAGAAGAGGATAGGATAGAGGATAGGATAGGATAGAGGATAGAATAGGATAGAGGATAGGATAGGATAGAGGATAGGATAGGATAGAGATCGGATAGAAGATAGGATAGGATAGAGGATAGGATAGGATAGAGGATAGGATAGAATAGAGGATAGGATAGGATTGAGGATAGGATAGGATAGAGGATAGGATAGAGGATAGGATAGAGGATAGGATAGGATAGAGGATAGGATAGATGATAGGATAGGATAGAGGATAGGATATGATAGAGGATAGGATAGGATAGAGGATAGGATAGGATGGAGGATAGATAGGATAGAGGATAGGATAGGATAGAGGATAGGATAGGATAGAGGATCGGATAGAAGATAGGATAGGATAGAGGATAGGATAGGATAGAGGATAGAATAGGATAGAGGATAGGATAGGATAGAGGATAGGATAGAGAATCGGATAGAGATAGGATAGGATAGAGGATAGTATAGAGAGGATAGGATAGAATAGAGAGATAGGATAGGATAGAGGATAGGATAGGATAGGATAGGATAGGATAGAGGATAGGATAGAGGATAGGATAGAGGATAGGATAGGATAGGATAGATAGGATAGGATGAGGATAGAGGATAGGATAGGATAGAGGATAGATAGGATAGAGGATAGGGTAGGATAGAGGATAGGATAGGATAGAGGATAGGATAGGATAGAGGATAGGATAGGATGGGATAGAGGATAGGATAGGATAGAGGATATAATAGGATTGAGGAAAGGATAGGATAGAGGATAGGATAGGATAGAGTAGTACGATAGAGGATTGGATATGATAGAGGATAGGATTGAGGATACGATAGAGGATAGGATAGAGGATAGGATAAGATAGAGGATAGGATAGGATAGAGGATATGATAGGATAGATGATCGGATAGAGGATAGGATAGGATAGAGGATAGGATTGGAAAGTGGGTAGGATAGGATAGAGGATAGGATAGGATAGAGGATAGGATAGGATAGAGGATAGGATAGGATAGAGGATAGGATAGGATAGAGGATAGAATAGGATAGAGGATAGGATAGGATAGAGGATCGGATAGAAGATAGGATAGGATAGAGGATAGGATAGGATAGAGGATAGAATAGGATAGAGGATAGGATAGGATAGAGGGGATAGGATAGAGGATAGGATAGGATAGAGGATAGAATAGGATAGAGGATAGGATAGGATAGAGGATAGGATAGGATAGAGAATCGGATAGAAGATAGGATAGGATAGAGGATAGGATAGGGTAGAGGATAGTATATGATAGAGGATAGGATAGAATAGAGGATAGGATAGGATTGAGGATAGGATAGGATAGAGGATAGGATTGGGGATAGGATAGAGGATAGGATAGAGGATAGGATAGAGGATAGGATAGGATAGAGGATAGGATAGGATAAAGGATAGGATAGGATAGGATAGAAGATAGGATAGGATAGAGGATAGGAAAGGATAGAGGATAGGATAGGATAGAGGATAGGATTGGATAGAGGAAAGTATAGGATAGAGGATAGGATAGGATAGAGGATAGAGGATAGAGGATAGAGGATAGGATAGGATAGGATAGAGGATAGGATAGGATAGAGGATAGGATAGGATAGAGGATAGGATAGGATAGAGGATAGGATAGGATAGAGGATAGGATAGGATAGGATAGAGGATAGGATAGGATAGAGGATAGGATAGGATAGGATAGAGGATAGGATAGGATAGAGGATAGGATAGGATAGAGGATAGGATTGGATAGAGGATAGGATAGAGGATAGGATAGGATAGAGGATTGGATAGGATAGAGGATAGGATAGGATAGAGGATAGGATAGGATACAGGATAGGATAGGATAGAGGATAATATAGGATAGAGGATAGGATGGGATAGAGGATAGGATAGGATAGAGGATAGGATAGAGGATACGATAGAGGATAGGATAGAGGATAGGATAAGATAGAGGATAGGATAGGATAGAGGATATGATAGGATAGATGATCGGATGGAGGATAGGATAGGATAGAGGATAGGATTGGAAAGAGGGTAGGATAGGATAGAGGATAGGATAGGATAGAGGATAGGATAGGATAGAGGATAGGATAGGATAGAGGATAGGATAGGATAGAGGATAGAATAGGATAGAGGATAGGATAGGATAGAGGATCGGATAGAAGATAGGATAGGATAGAGGATAGGATAGGATAGAGGATAGAATAGGATAGAGGATAGGATAGGATTGAGGATAGGATAGGATAGAGGATAGGATTGAGGATAGGATAGAGGATAGGATAGAGGATAGGATAGGATAGAGGATAGGATAGGATAAAGGATAGGATAGGATAGGATAGAGGATAGGATAGGATAGAGGATAGGAAAGGATAGAGGATAGGATAGGATAGAGGATAGGATAGGATAGAGGATAGGATAGGATACAGGATAGGATAGGATAGAGGATAGGATTGAGGATACGATAGAGGATAGGATAGAGGATAGGATAGGATAGAGGATAGGATAGGATAGAGGATAGGATAGGATAGAGGATAGGATATGATAGAGGATAGGATACGATAGAGGATAGGATAGGATAGGATAGAGGATAGGATAGGATAGAGGATAGGATAGGATAGAGGATAGAGGTTAGGATAGGATAGAGGATAGGATAGGATAGAGGATAGGATTGGATAGAGGATAGGATAGAGGATAGGATAGGATAGAGGATAGGATAGGATAGAGGATAGGATAGGATAGAGGATACGATAGGATAGAGGATAGGATAGGATACAGGATAGGATAGGATAGAGGATAATATAGGATAGAGGATAGGATAGGATAGAGGATAGGATAGAGGATAGGATAGGATAGAGGATAGGATAGGATAGAGGATAGGATTGATGATAGGATAGGATAGAGGATAGGATAGGATAGAGGATAGGATGGGATAGAGGATAGGATAGGATAGAGGATAGAATAGGATAGAGGATAGGATAGGATAGAGGATAGGATAGGATAAAGGATAGGATAGGATAGAGGATAGGATAGGGTAGAGGATAGGATAGGATAGAGGATAGGATAGGATAGAGGATATAATAGGATTGAGGAAAGGATAGGATAGAGGATAGGATAGGATAGAGGATAGGATAGTTTAGAGGATAGGATAGGATAGAGGATAGGATAGGATATAGGATATAGGATAGGATAGGATAGAGGATAGGATAGGATAGAGGATAGGATAGGATAGAGGATAGGATAGGATAGAGGATAGGATAGGATAGAGGATAGGATAGGATGGGATAGAGGATAGGATAGGATAGAGGATACAATAGGATTGAGGAAAGGATAGGATAGAGGATAGGATAGGATAGAGTATACGATAGAGGATTGGATATGATAGAGGATAGGATTGAGGATACGATAGAGGATAGGATAGAGGATAGGATAGGATAGAGGATAGGATAGGATAGAGAATCGGATAGAAGATAGGATAGGATAGAGGATAGGATAGGGTAGAGGATAGTATATGATAGAGGATAGGATAGAATAGAGGATAGGATAGGATTGAGGATAGGATAGGATAGAGGATAGGAATGGGGATAGGATAGAGGATAGGATAGAGGATAGGATAGAGGATAGGATAGGATAGAGGATAGGATAGGATAAAGGATAGGATAGGATAGGATAGAGGATAGGATAGGATAGAGGATAGGGAAGGATAGAGGATAGGATAGGATAGAGGATAGGATTGGATAGAGGAAAGTATAGGATAGAGGATAGGATAGGATAGAGGATAGAGGACAGAGGATAGGATAGGATAGGATAGAGGATAGGATAGGATAGAGGATAGGATAGGATAGAGGATAGGATAGATGATAGGATAGGATAGAGGATAGGATAGGATAGAGGATAGGATGGGATAGAGGATAGGATAGGATAGAGGATAGAATAGGATAGAGGATAGGATAGGATAGAGGATAGGATAGGATAAAGGATAGGATAGGATAGTGGATAGGATTAGGGTAGAGGATTGGATAGGATAGAGGATAGGATAGGATAGAGGATATATAGGATTGTGAGGATAGGATAGGATAGAGGATAGGATAGGATAGTGGATAGGATGGTGAGGATTGGTGTAGTGGAGTGGATAGGATTTAGGTGTTTGGATTGGTTAGGGTGAGTGAGGTGTGGTGAGTGGTGTGGTGTGGAGTGTGGTGTGGAGAGGTGTGTGGAGGTGTGTTGTGGAGTGGTGTGTGGATAGGTTGAGGAGTGTGGTGTGTTGAGGTGAGTGGTGTGGTGAGGTGTGTGGTGAGGTGTGGAGTGTGAGTGAGGTGAGTTGACTAGGTTTGGTGAGTGGAGTGGTAGGTGTGTGGTGTGGTGTGTAGTAGTGGTGAGGAGTGGTGGGTGGTGTGGAGTGGTGTGTGGTGTGGTGGGTGGTGTGGTGTGTGGTGTGGTGTGGTGTGTGGTGTGGTGTGTGGTGTGAGTGGTGTGTGGTGTGGTGTGGTGAGTGGTGTGGTAGTGGTGAGTGGTGTGGTGTGGTGGGTGGAGTGTTGTGGTGTGTGGTGTGGTGTGGTGTGTGGTGTGGTGTGGTGTGTGGTGAGGTGTGTTGTGTGGTGTGGTGTGTGGTGTGGTGTGGTGTGTGGTGTGTTGTGGTGTGTGGAGTGGTGTGGTGTGTGGTGTGGTGTGGTGTGTGTTGAGGTGTTGAGCGAGAGGGGAAGACAGAAGAACGGGGGGGGGGGGGTGTGTGTGGTGAAGTGGCGAGTGAAGTGAAGTGAAGAGTGAAGTGAAGTGAAGAGTGAAGTGGAGTGAAGAGTGAAGTGAAGTGACGAGTGAAGTGAAGTGAGGAGTGAAGTGAAGAGTGAAGTGAAGTGAAGAGTGAAGTGAAGTGAAGAGTGAAGTGGAGTGAAGAATGAAGTGAAGTGAAGAGTGAAGTGAAGTGAAGAGTGATGTGAAGTGAAGAGTGAAGTGAAGTGATGAGTGAAGTGAAGAGTGAAGTGAAGTGAAGAGTGAAGTGAAGATTGAAGTGAAGAGTGAAGTGAAGTGAAGATTGAAGTGAAGTGAAGAGTGGAGTGAAGTGAAGAGTGAAGTGTAGTGAAGAGTGAAGTGAAGTGAGGAGTGAAGTGGAGAGTGAAGTGAAGTGAAGAGTGAAGTGAAGTGAAGAGTGAAGTGGAGTGAAGAGTGAAGTGAAGTGAAGAGTGAAGTGAAGTGAGGAGTGAAGTGAAGAGTGAAGCTGAAGTGAAGAGTGAAGTGAAGTGAAGAGTGAAGTGAAGTGAAGAGTGAAGTGAAGTGAAGTGTGAAGTGTGAAGTGAAGTGAAGAGTGAAGTGAAGTGAAGAGTTTAGTGAAGTGAAGAGTGAAGTGAAGTGAAGAGTGAAGTGAAGGGAAGATTGAAGTGGTGTGAAGAGTGAAGTGAAGTGAAGAGTGAAGTGAAGTGAAGAGTAAAGTGAAGTGAAGAGTGAAGTGAAGTGAAGGGTGAAGTGAAGTGAAGAGTGAAGTGAAGTGAAGAGTGAAGTGGAGTGAAGAGTGACGTGAAGTGAAGAGTGAAATGAAGTGAAGAGTGAAGTGAAGTGAAGAGTGAAGTGAAGTGATGAGTGAAGTGAAGAGTGAAGTGAAGTGAAGAGTGCAAGTGAAGTGAAGAGTGAAGTGAAGTGAAGTGAAGAGGGAAGAGTGAAGAGTGAAGTGAAGTGAAGAGTGAAGTGTAGGGAAGAGTGAATTGAAGTGAAGAGTGAAGTGACAGTGAAGAGTGAAGGAAAGTGAAGAGTGAAGTGAAGTGAAGAGTGAAGTGAAGTGAAGTGAAGGGTGAAGTGAAGTGAAGAGTGAAGTGAAGTGAAGAGTGAAGTGAAGAGTGAAGTGAAGAGTGAAGTGAAATGGAAGTGAAGAGTGAAGTGAAGTGAAGATTGAAGTGAAGTGAAGAGTGGAGTGAAGTGAAGAGTGATGTGTAGTGAAGAGTAAAGTGAAGTGAAGAGTGAAGTGAAGTGAGGAGTGAAGTGGAGAGTGAAGTGAAGTGAAGAGTGAAGTGAAGTGAAGAGTGAAGTGAAGAGTGAGGTGAAGATTGAAGTGAAGAGTGATGTGAATTGAAGAGTGAGGTGTAGAGTGAAGTGAAGTGAAGAGTGAAGTGAAGGGAAGATTGAAGTGGGGTGAAGAGTGAAGTGAAGTGAAGAGTGAAATGAAGTGAAGTGAAGAGTGAAGTGAAGTGAAGAGTGAAGTGAAGTGAAGAGTGAAGTGAAGTGAAGAGTGAAGTGAAGTGAAGAGTGAAGTGAAGTGAAGTGTGAAGTGTGAAGTGAAGTGAAGAGTGAAGTGAAGTGAAGAGTTTAGTGAAGTGAAGAGTGAAGTGAAGTGAAGAGTGAAGTGAAGGGAAGATTGAAGTGGTGTGAAGAGTGAAGTGAAGTGAAGAGTGAAGTGAAGTGAAGAGTAAAGTGAAGTGAAGAGTGAAGTGAAGTGAAGGGTGAAGTGAAGTGAAGAGTGAAGTGAAGTGAAGAGTGAAGTGGAGTGAAGAGTGAAGTGAAGTGAAGAGTGAAATGAAGTGAAGAGTGAAGTGAAGTGAAGAGTGAAGTGAAGTGATGATTGAAGTGAAGAGTGAAGTGAAGTGAAGAGTGAAGTGAAGTGAAGAGTGAAGTGAAGAGTGAAGTGAAGTGAAGAGTGAAGTGTGGTGAAGAGTGAAGTGAAGTGAAGGGTGAAGTGAAGTGAAGAGTGAAGTGAGGTGAAGAGTGAAGTGAAGTGAAGAGTGAAGTGAAGTGAAGAGTGAAGTGAAGTGAAGAGTGAAGTGAAGAGTGATTGAAGTGAAGAGTGAAGTGAAGTGAAGAGTGAAGTGAAGTTAAGAGTGAAGAGTGAAGTGAAGTGAAGAGTGAAGTGAAGTGAAGAGTGAAGTGCAGTGAAGTGAAGAGTGAGGTGAAGTGAAGAGTGATGTGAAGTGAAGAGTGAAGTGAAGTGAAGAGTGAAGTGAAGTGAAGAGTGAAGTGAAGTGAAGAGTGAAGTGAAGAGTGAGGTGAAGATTGAAGTGAAGAGTGAAGTGAAGTGAAGGGTGAAGTGCAGTGAAGAGTGAAGTGAAGTGAAGAGTGAAGTGAAGTGAAGAGTGAAGGGAAGTGAAGAGTGAAGTGAAGTGAAGAGTGAAGTGAAGTGAAGTGAAGGGTGAAGTGAAGTGAAGAGTGAAGTGAAGTGAAGAGTGAAGTGAAGAGTGAAGTGAAGATTGAAGTGAAGAGTGAAGTGAAGTGAAGATTGAAGTGAAGTGAAGAGTGAAGTGGAGTGAAGAGTGAAGTGAAGTGAAGAGTGAAGTGAAGTGAGGAGTGAAGTGAAGAGTGAAGTGAAGTGAAGAGTGAAGTGGAGTGAAGAGTGAAGTGAAGTGAAGAGTGAAGTGAAGTGAAGAGTGAAGTGAAGTGAAGAGTGAAGTGAAGTGAAGAGTGAAGTGAAGTAAAGAGGGAATTGAAGTGAAGAGTGAAGTGAAGTGAAGAATGAAGTGATGAGTGAAGTGATGTGAAGAGTGAAGTGAAGTGAAGAGTGAGGTGAAGTGAAGCAGTGAAGTGAAGAGTGAGGTGAAGAGTGAAGTGAAGAGTGAAGTGAAGTGAAGAGTGAAATGAAGTGAAGAGTGAAGTGTGGTGAAGAGTGAAGTGAAGTGAAGGGTGAAGTGAAGTGAAGAGTGAAGTGAAGTGAAGAGTGAAGTGAATTGAAGAGTGAAGTGAAGTGAAGAGTGAAGTGAAGAGTGAATTGAAGTGAAGAGTGAAGTGAAGTGAAGAGTGAAGTGAAGTGAAGAGTGAAGTGAAGTGAAGTGAAGAGTGAAGTGAAGTGAAGAGTGAAGTGAAGTGAAGTGAAGAGTGAAGTGAAGTGAAGAGTGAAGTGAAGTGAAGAGTGAAGTGAAGTGAAGAGTGAAGTGAAGTGAAGAGTGAAGTGAAGTGAAGTGAAGAGTGAAGAGTGAAGAGTGAAGAGTGAAGTGAAGTGAAGAGTGAAGTGTAGGGAAGAGTGAATTGAAGTGAGAGTGAAGTGAAGTGAAGAGTGAAGGGAAGTGAAGAGTGAAGTGAAGTGAGGAGTGAAGTGAAGTGAAGTGAAGGGTGAAGTGAAGTGAAGAGTGAAGTGAAGTGAAGAGTGAAGTGAAGAGTGAAGTGAAGAGTGAAGTGAAAATTGAAGTGAAGAGTGAAGTGAAGTGAAGATTGAAGTGAAGTGAAGAGTGGCAGTGAAGTGAAGAGTGATGTGTAGTGAAGAGTAAAGTGAAGTGAAGAGTGAAGTGAAGTGAGGAGTGAAGTGGAGAGTGAAGTGAAGTGAAGAGTGACGTGAAGTGAAGAGTGAAGTGGAGTGAAGAGTGAAGTGAAGTGAAGAGTGAAGTGAAGTGAGGAGTGAAGTGAAGAGTGAAGTGAAGTGAAGAGTGAAGTGGAGTGAAGAGTGAAGTGAAGTGAAGAGTGAAGTGAAGTGAAGAGTGAAGTGAAGTGAAGAGTGAAGTGAAGTGAAGAGTGAAGTGAAGTAAATAGGGAATTGAAGTGAAGAGTGAAAGTGAAGTGAAGAGTGAAGTGATGAGTGAAGTGATGTGAAGAGTGAAGTGAAGTGAAGAGTGAGGTGAAGTGAAGAGTGAAGTGAAGAGTGAGGTGAAGATTGACAGTGAAGAGTGATGTGAATTGAAGAGTGAGGTGTAGAGTGAAGTGAAGTGAAGAGTGAAGTGAAGGGAAGATTGAAGTGGTGTGAAGAGTGAAGTGAAGTGAAGAGTGAAATGAAGTGAAGTGAAGAGTGAAGTGAAGTGAAGAGTGAAGTGAAGTGAAGAGTGAAGTAAAGTGAAGAGTGAAGTGGAGTGAAGAGTGAAGTGAAGTGAAGAGTGAAATGAAGTGAAGAGTGAAGTGAAGTGAAGAGTGAAGTGAAGTGAAGAGTGAAGTGAAGAGTGAAGTGAAGAGTGAAGTGAAGTGAAGGGTGAAGTGAAGTGAAGATTGAAGTGAAGTGAAGAGTGGAGTGAAGTGAAGAGTGATGTGTAGTGAAGAGTGAAGTGAAGTGAGGAGTGAAGTGGAGAGTGAAGTGAAGTGAAGAGTGAAGTGAAGTGAAGAGTGAAGTGGAGTGAAGAGTGAAGTGAAGTGAAGAGTGAAGTGAAGTGAGGAGTGCAGTGAAGAGTGAAGTGAAGTGAAGAGTGAAGTGAAGTGAAGAGTGAAGTGGAGTGAAGACTGAAGTGAAGTGAAGAGTGAAGTGAAGTGAAGAGTGATGTGAAGTGAAGAGTGAAGTGAAGTGATGAGTGAAGTGAAGAGTGAAGTGAAGTGAAGAGTGAAGTGAAGATTGAAGTGAAGAGTGAAGTGAAGTGAAGATTGAAGTGAAGTGAAGAGTGGAGTGAAGTGAAGAGTGATGTGTAGTGAAGAGTGAAGTGAAGTGAGGAGTGAAGTGGAGAGTGAAGTGAAGTGAAGAGTGAAGTGAAGTGAAGAGTGAAGTGGAGTGAAGAGTGAAGTGAGTGAAGCGTGAAGTGAAGTGAGGAGTGAAGTGAAGAGTGAAGTGAAGTGAAGAGTGAAGTGAAGTGAAGAGTGAAGTGGAGTGAAGAATGAAGTGAAGTGAAGAGTGAAGTGAAGTGAAGAGTGATGTGAAGTGAAGAGTGAAGTGAAGTGAAGAGTGAAGTGCAGAGTGAAGTGAAGTGAAGAGTGAAATGAAGTGAAGAGTGAAGTGTGGTGAAGAGTGAAGTGAAGTGAAGGGTGAAGTGAAGTGAAGTGAAGAGTGAAGTGAAGTGAAGAGTGAAGTGAAGTGAAGAGTGAAGTGAAGTGAAGAGTGAAGTGAAGAGTGACGTGAAGTGAAGAGTGAAATGAAGTGAAGAGTGAAGTGTGGTGAAGAGTGAAGTGAAGTGAAGGGTGAAGTGAAGTGAAGAGTGAAGTGAAGTGCAAGTGAAGTGAAGTGAAGAGTGAAGTGAAGTGAAGAGTGAAGTGAAGTGAAGAGTGAAGTGAAGTGAAGAGTGAAGTGAAGTGAAGTGAAGAGGGAAGAGTGAAGAGTGAAGTGAAGAGTGAAGTGAAGTGAAGAGTGAAGTGAAGAGTGAATTGAAGTGAAGAGTGAAGTGAAGTGAAGAGTGAAGTGAAGTGAAGAGTGAAGTGAAGTGAAGTGAAGTGAAGTGAAGAGTGAAGTGAAGTGAAGAGTGAAGTGAAGTGAGAGTGAAGTGAAGTGAAGAGTGAAGTGAAGTGAAGTGAAGAGGGAAGAGTGCAAGAGTGAAGTGAAGTGAAGAGTGAAGTGTAGGGAAGAGTGAATTGAAGTGAAGAGTGAAGTGAAGTGAAGAGTGAAGGAACGTGAAGAGTGAAGTGAAGTGAAGAGTGAAGTGAAGTGAAGTGAAGGGTGAAGTGAAGTGAAGAGTGAAGTGAAGTGAAGTGAAGGGTGAAGTGAAGTGAAGAGTGAAGTGAAGTGAAGAGTGAAGTGAAGAGTGAAGTGAAGAGTGAAGTGAAAATTGACAGTGAAGAGTGAAGTGAAGTGAAGACTTGAAGTGAAGTGAAGAGTGGAGTGAAGTGAAGAGTGATGTGTAGTGAAGAGTAAAGTGAAGTGAAGAGTGAAGTGAAGTGAGGAGTGAAGTGGAGAGTGACAGTGAAGTGAAGAGTGAAGTGAAGTGAAGAGTGAAGTGAAGAGTGAGGTGAAGATTGAAGTGAAGAGTGATGTGAATTGAAGAGTGAGGTGTAGAGTGAAGTGAAGTGAAGAGTGAAGTGAAGGGAAGATTGAAGTGGTGTGAAGAGTGAAGTGAAGTGAAGAGTGAAGTGAAGTGAAGAGTAAAGTGAAGTGAAGAGTGAAGTGAAGTGAAGGGTGAAGGGTGAAGTGAAGTGAAGAGTGAAGTGAAGTGAAGAGTGAAGTGGAGTGAAGAGTGAAGTGAAGTGAAGAGTGAAATGAAGTGAAGAGTGAAGTGAAGTGAAGAGTGAAGTGAAGTGATGAGTGAAGTGAAGAGTGAAGTGAAGTGAAGAGTGAAGTGAAGTGAAGAGTGAAGTGAAGAGTGAAGTGAAGTGAAGAGTGAAGTGAAGTGAAGAGTGAAGTGAAGTGAAGAAGTGAAGTGTCGGTGAAGAGTGACGTGAGCAAAGTGCAGTGCAAGAGTGAAGGTGAAGAGTTAGCCTGAAGTCTATCCTCCTATCCTCTATCTATCCTCTATCAATCCTATCCTATCCATCCTATCCTACTCCTATCCTCTATCCTATCCTATCCTCTATCCTATCCTATCCTCCTATCCTATCCTCTATCCAATCCTATCCTCTATCCTATCCTAGCTCTATCCTATCCTAACCTCTATCCTCCTATCCTCATCCTATCCTCTATCCTATCCTATCCTCTATCCTATCCTATCCTATCCTCTATCCTATCCTATCCTCTATCCTATCCTATCCTCTATCCTATCCTATCCTCTATACCTATCCTATCCTATCCTCTATCCTCTATCCTCATCCTATACCTATCCTCTATCCTATACTTTCCTCTATCCAATCCTATCCTCTATCCTATCCTATCCTCTATCCTTTCCTATCCTCTATCCTATCCTATCCATCTATCCTATCCTATCCTATCCTTTATCCTATCCTATCCTCTATCCTATCCTATCCTCTATCCTATCCTCTATCCTATCCTCAATCCTATCCTCTATCCTATCCTATCCTCAATCCTATCCTATCCTCTATCCTATTCTATCCTCTATCCTATCCTATCCTCTATCCTATCCTATCTTCTATCCGATCCTCTATCCTATCCTATCCTCTATCCTATTCTATCCTCTATCCTATCCTATCCTCTATCCTATCCTATCCTATATCCTATCCTATCCTCTATCCTATCCTATCCTCTATCCTATCCTATCCTCTATCCTATCCTATCCTCTATCCTATCCTTTCCTCAATCCTATTATATCCTCTATCCTATCCTATCCTCTATCCCATCCTATCCTATCCTCTATCCTATTCTATCATCTATCCTATCCTATCCTCTATCCTACCCTATCCTCTATCCTATTCTATCCTCTATCCTATCCTATCCTCTATCCCCATCCTATCCTCTATCCCTATCCTATCCTCTATCCTATCCTATCCTCTATCCTATCCTCTATCCTATCCTCTATCCTATCCTATCCTGTATCCTATCCTATCCTCTATCCTATCCTATCCTCAATCCTATCCTATCCTCTATCCTATCCTATCCTCTATCCTATCCTATCCTCTATCCTATCCTATCCTCTATCCTATCCTCTATCCTATCCTATCCTCTATCCTATCCTATCCTCTATCCTATCCTCTATCCTATCCTATCCTATATCCTATTCTATCCTCTCCTATCCTATCCTCTATCCTATCCTATCTTCTATCCGATCCTCTATCCTATCCTATCCTCTATCCTATCCTATCCTCTATCCTATTCTATCCTCCATCCTATCCTATCCTCTATCCTATCCTATCCTCTATCATATCCTATCCTCTATCCTATCCTATCATCTATCCTATCCTCTATCCTATCCTATCCTCTATCCTATCCTATCCTATATCCTATCCTATCCTCTATCCTATCCTATCCTCTATCCTATCCTATCCTCTATCCTATCCTATCCTCTATCCTATCCTCTATCCAATCCTATCCTCTATCCTATCCTATCCTCTATCCTATCCTAATCCTCTATCCTATCCTACCCACTTTCCAATCCTATCCTCTATCCTATCCTATCCTCTATCCGATCATCTATCCTATCATATCCTCTATCCTATCCTATCCTCTATCTTATCCTATCCTCTATCCTATCCTCTATCGTATCCTCAATCCTATCCTCTATCATATCCAATCCTCTATCGTATACTCTATCCTATCCTATCCTCTATCCTATCCTTTCCTCAATCCTATTAATCCTCTATCCTATCCTATCCTCTATCCCATCCTAACCTATCCTCTATCCTATCCCTATCCTCTA
This sequence comes from Halictus rubicundus, assembly GCF_050948215.1. Classification (NCBI taxonomy): domain Eukaryota; kingdom Metazoa; phylum Arthropoda; class Insecta; order Hymenoptera; family Halictidae; genus Halictus; species Halictus rubicundus. Next base: position 4,566 of record NW_027489041.1, on the reverse strand, counting down.
TCCTATCCTATCCTCTATCCTACCCTATCCTCTATCCTATTCTATCCTCTATCCTATCCTATCCTCTATCCCATCCTATCCTCTATCCTATCCTATCCTCTATCCTATCCTCTATCCTATCCTCTATCCTATCCTATCCTGTATCCTATCCTATCCTCTATCCTATCCTATCCTCTATCCTATGCTATCCTCTATCCTATCCTATCCTCTATCCTATCCTATCCTCTATCCTATCCTATCCTCTATCCTATCCTCTATCCTATCCTATCCTCTATCCTATCCTATCCTCTATCCTATATTATCTCTATCCTATCCTATCCTGTATCCTATCTATAATCTATCTATCCTATCCTCTATCCTATCCTATCCTCTATCCAATCCTATCATCTATCCTATCCTATCCTCTATCCTATCCTATCCTCTATCCTATCCTATCCTATCCTCTATCCTACCCTATGCTCTATCCTATCCTATCCTCTCCTCTATCCTATCCCTATCCTCTATCCTATCCTATCCTATCCTCTATCCTCTATCCTCGATCCTCTATCCTCTATCCTATCCTATCCTCTATCCTATACTTTCCTCTATCCAATCCTATCCTCTATCCTATCCTATCCTCTATCCTTTCCTATCCTCTAATCCTAATCCTATCCTATCCTATCTATCCTATCCCTCTATCCTATCCTATCCTCTATCCTATCCTCTATCCTATCCTCTATCCTATCCTCTATCCTATCCTCAATCCTATCCTCTATCCTATCCTATCCTCAATCCTATCCTATCCTCTATTCTATCCTATCCTCTATCATATACTATCCTCTATCCTATCCTATCTTCTATCCGATTCTCTATCCTATCCTATCCTCTATCCTATCCTATCCTCTATCCTATTCTATCCTCTATCCTATCCTATCCTCTATCCTATCCTATCTTCTATCCGATCCTCTATCCTATCCTATCCTCTATCCTATCCTATCCTCTATCCTATTCTATCCTCCATCCTATCCTATCCTCTATCCTATCCTATCCTCTATCATATCCTATCCTCTATCCTATCCTATCATCTATCCTATCCTCTATCCTATCCTATCCTCTATCCTATCCTCAATCCTATCCTCTATCCTATCCTATCCTCAATCCTATCCTATCCTCTATTCTATCCTATCCTCTATCATATACTATCCTCTATCCTATCCTATCTTCTATCCGATTCTCTATCCTATCCTATCCTCTATCCTATCCTATCCTCTATCCTATTCTATCCCTCTATCCTATCCTATCCTCTATCCTATCCTATCTTCTATCGATCCTCTATCCTATCCTATCCTCTATCCTATCCTATCCTCTATCCTATTCTATCCTCCATCCTATCCTATCCTCTATCCTATCCTATCCTCTATCATATCCTATCCCTCTATCCTATCCTATCCTCTATCCTATCCTATCCTCTATCCTATCCTATCCTCTATCCTATCCTCTATCCTATCCTCTATCCTATCCTCTATCCTATCCTCAATCCTATCCTCCTATCCCTATCCTATCCTCAATCCTATCCTATCCTCTATTCTATCCTATCCTCTATCATATACTATCCTCTATCCTATCCTATCTTCTATCCGATTCTCTATCCTATCCTATCCTCTATCCTATCCTATCCTCTATCCTATTCTATCCTCTATCCTATCCTATCCTCTATCCTATCCTATCTTCTATCCGATCCTCTATCCTATCCTATCCTCTATCCTATCCTATCCTCTATCCTATTCTATCCTCCATCCTATCCTATCCTCTATCCTATCCTATCCTCTATCATATCCTATCCTCTATCCTATCCTATCATCTATCCTATCCTCTATCCTATCCCTATCCTCTATCCTATCCTCAATCCTATCCTCTATCCTATCCTATCCTCAATCCTATCCTATCCTCTATTCTATCCTATCCTCTCATATACTATCCTCTATCCTATCCTATCTTCTATCCGATTCTCTATCCTATCCTATCCTCTATCCTATCCTATCCTCTATCCTATTCTATCCTCTATCCTATCCTATCCTCTATTCTATCCTATCTTCTATCCGATCCTCTATCCTATCCTATCCTCTATCCTATCCTATCCTCTATCCTATTCTATCCTCCATCCTATCCTATCCTCTATCCTATCCTATCCTCTATCATATCCTATCCTCTATCCTATCCTATCCTCTATCCTATCCTCTATCCTATCCTATCTTCTATCCCATCCTATCCTCTATCCTATATTATCCTCTATCCTATCCTATCCTGTATCCTATCCTATCCTATCCTCTATCCTATCCTATCCTCTATCCTATCCTATCCTCTATCCTATCCTATCCTCTATCCTATCCTATCCTCTATCCTATCCTATCCTCTATCCTATCCTATCCTCTATCCTATCCTCTATCCAATCCTATCCTCTATCCTATCCTATCCTCTATCCTATCCTATCCTCTATCCTATCCTATCCTATCCTATCCTATCCTCTATCCTATCCTATCCTCTATCCTATCCTATCCTCTATACTATCCTATCCTCTATCCTATCCTATCCTATCCTCTGTCCTCTATCCTCTATCCTATCCTATCCTCTATCCTATACTTTCCTCTATCCAATCCTATCCTCTATCCTATCCTATCTCTATCCTTCCCTATCCTATCCCCAATCCTATCCTCTATCCTATCCTATCCTCAATCCTATCCTATCCTCTATTCTATCCTATCCTCTATCATATACTATCCTCTACCCTATCCTATCCTCTATCCTATCCTATCTTCTATCCGATTCTCTATCCTATCCTATCCTCTATCCTATCCTATCCTCTATCCTATCCTCTATCGTATCCCAATCCTATCCTCTATCATATCCAATCCTCTATCGTAACTCTATCCTATCCTATCCTCTATCCTATCCTTTCCTCAATCCTATTATATCCTCTATCCTATCCTATCCTCTATCCCATCCTATCCTATCCTCTATCCTATCCTATCCTCTATCCTATCCTATCCTCTATCCTATCCTATCCTCTATCCTATCCTATCCTCTATCCTATCCTATCCTATATCCTATATCCTATCCTATCCTCTATCCTATCCTATCCTCTACCCTATCCTATCCTCTATCCTTTCCTATCCTCTATCCTATCCTTTCCTCAATCCTAATATCCTCTATCCTATCCTATCCTCTATCCTATCCTATCCTCTACCCTATCCTATCCTCTATCCTATCCTATCCTTTATCCTATCCTATTCTCTATCCTATCCTATCCTCTATCCTATTCTATCCTCTATCCTATCCTATCCTCTATCCCATCCTATCCTCTATCCTATCCTATCCTCTATCCTATCCTATCATCTATCCTATCCTCTATCCTATCCTATCCTCTATCCTATCCTATCCTCTATCCTATCCTCTATCCTATCCTATCCTCTATCCTATCCTATCCTCTATCCTATATTATCCTCTATCCTATCCTATCCTGTATCCTATCCTATCCTCTATCCTATCGTATCCTCTATCCTATCCTATCCTCTATCCTATCCTATCCTCTATCCTATCCTATCCTCTATCCTATCCTATCCTCTATCCTATCCTCTATCCAATCCTATCCTCTATCCTATCCTATCCTCTATCCTATCCTAACCTCTATCCTCTATCCTATCCTATCCTCTATCCTATCTACTATCCTATCCTCTATCCTATCCTATCCTCTATCCTATCCTATCCTCTATCCTATCCTATCCTCTATCCTATCCTATCCTCTATCCTATCCTATCCTATCCTCTATCCTCTATCCTCTATCCTATCCTATCCTCTATCCTATACTTTCCTCTATCCAATCCTATCCTCTATCCTATCCTATCCTCTATCCTTTCCTATCCTCTATCCTATCCTATCCTCTATCCTATCCCTATCCTATCCTTTATCCTATCCTATCCTCTATCCTATCCTATCCTCTATCCTATCCTCTATCCTATCCTCAATCCTATCCTCTATCCTATCCTATCCTCAATCCTATCCTATCCTCTATCCTATTCTATCCTCTATCCTATCCTATCCTCTATCCTATCCTATCTTCTATCCGATCCTCTATCCTATCCTATCCTCTATCCTATTCTATCCTCTATCCTATCCTATCCTCTATCCTATCCTATCCTCTATCCTATCCTATCCTCTATCCTATCCTATCCTCTATCCTATCCTACCCTCTTTCCAATCCTATCCTCTATCCTATCCTATCCTCCATCCGATCATCTATCCTATCATATCCTCTATCCTATCCTATCCTCTATCTTATCCTATCCTCTATCCTATCCTCTATCGTATCCTCAATCCTATCCTCTATCCTATCCTATCCTCGTATCCTATCCTATCCTCTATCCTATCCTATCCTCTATCCTATCCTATCCTCTATCCTATCACTATCCTATCCTCTATCCTATCCTATCCTCTATCCTATCCTATCCTCTATCCTATCCTATCCTCTATCCTATCCTATCCTCTATCCTATCCTATCCTATCCTCTATCCTATCCTATCCTCTATCCTA